>NW_020955407.1:592918-609060 GCF_003031625.1 Empidonax traillii | reverse complement strand
TGACTGAGGAATAGAACATTTTGACAAGATAGAACATTTAAAACATAAAACGAAAAGATAACAAAATCAGCAAATCTTAGGACGAGCCAAAGAAGTCAACCTGACCCTATCACACTTGCCAACTATCCAAATAAGGGAAAGATTTCAGGACAGTTCAAAAGTTTACATTGAGGAAGACCTACGACCGACCACTGCCCATGATGAAGATTACAGGAACTCCCACCTCTAAACCTCCCCAAATTAAAGACTCCGCCTATATATAAATATTACAAGTAGATGTTGCAATTTAATGAATATGCATGTTTGTGATGTAATCCTATACTCTGGAACTGTATAAAAGAACTGTGCTAAATGTATTCAACAGAGTTCTTTGTCCAGGATGACCTGGGAACTCTCCAACGTGTTGCATTAAAATACCTTCTGCTTTAAAGAAACAAATTTTATCTCTAAAGCAGTTTCTCTGTGCTTTTTTTGGGGCAAAAATTTGGCTTCACATTTTTGAGCCACTTGTAAATCCTTGCTATTGCAAAGTTAGCATCTTCTCCTTTTCATAAATATTCCATAATACCCTTTTTAAGGGATATTCTTCACTTTTTCCTGTTTTTCTGTGTAATAGCTACCATCAGTGTTTTAGGTTAAATTTCTTTATCTCTGTCCAAAACCTTCTGATAAAAGAATTCTCCTCATTTTCTTGATATTTCATGATCAACTCATTCCTATTTTCCACCTTTTAAATCTAAGTCTTGACACCAGTATTAATATTCCCAAATTTTTCATAATTTTCATTCCATTTTAAATGAAAATACCTCTTTATCTAAATTGTATTCTCAAATCAGTTTTTTTCACTGACTTAGCATCTCTGCATAGTATATTGTACATTAAGTAGCAGATATAACCTAATTAGGACTCGAGATACAGATGAATTTAGGAAATATAAATGTCATTTTATTAGCAGTGTTAATACATCATAAATAGATTGGACTAATTATAATAAACTGGATTTTTTCCAAGTAAGCTCCATTGAGCTGGGAAAAGTTTCAGACCATATAAAAATTAGAAATTATGAGATAATTCAGCACTTGTGTTGTTTCACACTAATTTTACACTAGATATTTGAGGAGGGACTGAAAAAAAGACCAGCATACCCATGGCTAAGAAAGTATGTTTGTGAGGACCCTGTCAATGGCCAGTTTACAGATGCAACTTCTTAAATTTTTGTGCTAGTAATATAAACCAGGCTTAACTCTGCTATGTCCCAAGTATTTCAACAAAATCTTGCAGTTGATGCAAATCCATTGATAGCTTCCATGGGAAAGGTCCAGAAAATAAAAAGACCCTGAAGCTATTTTTTATCAAGAATATATTTCCTATTGCATTTTTTTAATATATAATACACTTTTCTAATTAAGCAGCAGCCATTGTTAATAATATCTTGTGACTTACACTGTTTTTTGAGGACTTGGCCCATTAAGCATGTTTTCATTAAGAAGAGTAGATGACATTTACACGGTACACGACACAACAGACAAATGACTTTTTCACCTACATGCTGTTATGTTAACAATGAAGGTCAGTGTTGTGCACCTTTGTGATAAAATAAAAATAGAAATTTGCAATGAAAGTGAAATAAAAAGAGCCAAAGAAAAAAACAAAACAAAACAAAACACAACAAAAAAAACACCCAACCACAAAACTAGAGAAACATCTGCAGGTTTTGCTAACCACTTTATCTATCATCTGGTTATCTAACCTGCCTGAAATCCCAAGGGAAAATATGAGCTTTGTAACACTTTCTGAAGGAGAATAATACAGCATATTTTGCACCATACTGATTTTCTCAGACCCTGATAAAAAACTGTCACAAACAACCAACATACAAGCTCCAGAGTGAGCATATGCTGCATTATGGTATGATTAGAAAGATCTTTTTCTTACTAGAGGAATCAAAAAACTTTTACATTTCAAAAGCAAAAAAATCAATCCTCAAAAGTCCTGTAGGTAACTACTACAAAGCTCAAATTACAAACAACAGGAGTTAAAGGAGAGGAATAATGCACTCTTTAAAAAGCAATTGCCAGATTTTGTAGTCAGTTTTCAGATTGATGGAACACCTACACTAGATTTCTAATCCAAATGGTCTTGGTTGATTGAAAATAAATTTCAAAGTGGATAGAATCATGTTAAAGAAAGAAGTTGTATTCATGACACCTACTGCATAACCAATTTAATGGTGGATAGATCTGCTAAAACAATGGGCAATTGTGATTTAAGATTAAAATTAAATATTTTTTTTATTCAATTGAGGAAACTATTTTTATTAGTATTGAGAGAATTGCTGCTGAAATGGAGAAGAGTGGACCAAGAAAAGGCAAATTTTTAATATTGTTGCTGCAGTTTGACTTGTTTCTGCGATACATGTCATTTTATGAACTTGTTTTGGTGACAAAGATTGAAGAAGGTAAATCTTAAAACAATTAATGAAGGCAATTAAGGGCTGGAATGAGAAGATTGTGGTAAAACATCCCCCTCATTGCCAGTCAGATAACTGTATCTTCAGCACAAAACCAAACATGTAACTTTCCAGTGCGTGAGTCTAAAATTTCCTACCCTTCATAATATCCTGCAGAAATCTAATTCCTGTGGTATATTGCCCATATCCATTTTTCACTGCATTTGTCACTTACCTGGTAACATTCTTAAGAAAATCAAAATGATAGTCAAAAATATGAATTAAACAGCTGCAATGACTTTCATTAATAGACTTCATACACAACTATGGTAGTTTACACCTAAAATGGAACTCTCAGGCATTTGCTGAGAGTTTGCTTTGAGTTTGCAAGGTTTGCTCTGAGGCAAACCTTGGCAATGTGTTGGTTTTAGCAGTCAATGCCATAAATTAGACTAATATTTAAATTAGATTAATAATTAGATTAATCTGTTGCAAAAATGTTATATCCTATCCCAAATTGTTCAAGTTATCCCAGATTTTTATGCCAATCCAATCCTTGTATTATATCCAAATTTAATAAAGTATTATAATTGTTGTAGTCAAAATATTCTCTCATAATGAAAATGAACTTCAGCAATGCTGTTAATTTGCTTTTAGCATTACTAGTCTGGTGAACTATGAAAACTGCATAAAGCACATTGTCTGACAGTAATATGCATGTTTATTTGCAAATATTAGAAGGTGTGACATTTCTTTTATTCACACCAATAATTATTTCTTTTGGATAAAGGAAGTAATAAAATGTTCCTCTGTAAGCAGAAAAGGAAGATACTATCACTATCTAATTTTCACTGTATTTCAACTTATATTACTCAACACTCACTGCTTTTAAGTCTACTTCTTGCATTTAGTACAAAATTGTGGAGGCAGTATGTTCTTTGAAGATGACTTATCTTCAGTAGCTGAAATGCATTGCTTTTAGAGAATTGGAAAGACAAAAAATTTTCCATCATAGGACTACTTTAAAAGAGCTCCAAACAATTAGGATTACATTAAGTAATAGGAATTAACATTTTCTTTCAAAAGATATTATAAAATCTATTTTTTTATTATTATTATTCATGATATCTGTTCATAATACCTAACATATGCACAGCAAAGAAATTCCATGCTCTGCACATCCACTGTTAGAATACGCAGTATCTCCTATATTCCCATCTTGACCCGGTCAACTTCCCAGATACCATTGTTCAAAACTGGCTTATCTCACTGAAAATCAGTTCCTAAAAGAGTAAATGTTTCAAAGCTCTAGAAAGTTGCTGAATAAGTTACAGTAATTTCCCACCAAAGTTATTTAGTCTCACTACGCTGAATTACTTTGCAGTTGATTAAATGCTAACTTTATACAAGTAATACATATTTCCAGAGTGACAATTGTGACACTGACAATTGAAGCCAATTGTCAACAATATATATGTAATTTTCAATATAGAAAAAAACATGCAAAGCTTTTCTATATACAGCTTTTTTTTTTTTCATTAACTGAAGCACATGCAAAAATGCATGAGATGGCAGTAAGAAGCAATTCCAAATCTTTCTGACATCTGTGTCACTAAGATTTTAAATGTTAGAATCATAGAATCACAGAATTGTGTAGGTTGGAAAAGGTCTTTAAAACCATCAAGTCTAACTATTAAACCAGCACTGCCAAGTCCAATGACCCTAACTGCCATATCTACATGACTTTTAAATCTCTCCAGGAATGGTGACTCAACCAGCTCTCTGGGCAGCCTGCTCTAATGCTTTACAGCTCTTCCTGTGGATATTTTCTTTTCCTACTATCCAAACTAATATCCTTCCCTGGTGCAACTCGAGGCTGTTTCCTCTTGTCCCATTGCCTGTTAGCTGAGGGAAGAGACTGACCTCCACCTCCTTTCAGGAGGCTGTAGAGAGTGATAAGGTCTTCCATCAGCCTCGTCTTCTCCTGGCTAAACAGCTCCAGCTCCCTCAGCTATTTCACATAAGACTCATACAATTAGCCTTGACCATCAATCCAGTCTGCCCAGATCCCTCTGCAGAGCCCTCCTACCCTCCAGCTGTAAACACTCTCTCCCAATTTGGTGTCATCTGCAGTATGTCATCTTAAAAGTGTCCAAAACCGTTTCCAGTCTCCTAAAGTGAATAGAATGATTAACTATTAATTGCTCAGTAATTAACCTGAATCACAAAAATGGTATGCATTCCTTCTTTTTCAATAGCAAAAATAAGTGTGGCCCATTTCCTGAGCTGTCCTGACACAATGTATTTTCTCTGCAAAGGAAAGATAGCTCTTTCTTCCTTTCTTTTTAGGCTCAAAAAAGAGCCTAATAAAAAATAGAAAATAATATAAATTAGTCTGTTTTTCTTTCCAGCTGTTATCATAGGCTGATTTACAGGTTCAAGTTATTTCCTTCTCAATGGAGTAGGGAGAAAATGCATAAAATAAGTGTGCTTGCACCAAGGTAATTAATGGGTCTCGGAAGGATACCATGACATGGCAGCGGTAATGCTCCAGCACGAGGGGAAAGGCTGATTTTCTTAAATTCTCCCACATTGCTGAGGGTTCATGTATTCATACTTTTATTTTCTTCAGGATCTTAAATCTTTCTTAAAATGAACAAAAAAAAGAATAACAACTGAATTCTAATAGATTTAAACTAGTTAACTAACTAGAAATTTTATGTTTCCAGTCCTTATCCACTTTCTTTTGCACTTTGGCATTCTCCCTTAGTTGTATTTAATGGACTTAAAGAGTACTTGAGTATTTAGTCACTATTCATACAGAAGCTGTTTAATGCCTCTATGATATTTATATCTCTTGTCTAAAAATAATTTTAAAATCTGCCTTCTCTATTTTGATATGGAAAGGGAGTTATAATCAAGACTGCACATGTTATTGGATTTTAGAGAATCCTACTTTTAGAGAATCAGTGTTGTGAGAGATAGTTGTGTTTTATTTCTTTCTGGTAAGAAGGAGCTTACACTTGCTTTTAGCTTCCATTATCATGGTTTGGTTTATGGTATTTGCTTTCTGGGTGACAAACACAAGTGTAGTGAATTATTGGCCTTTGTTCCTTGCATTAATTTGTGATGTTACTGTGTGGTCTGGAGCTTAAATGTGGTTTACATGCTGGAAAAAAAAAAAATGATGAAAGAGATGACAGCTGAAATGCAGCAACCAACTGTGGTCCTTCTCACTGACTACTCTCAGCCATACCTGAGCAATCAAGGTACAATATAATGGATACACTCACCACTAGTTTCCCATTGCTGCCCTGAAAAAGTTCTTCATTTAACTATGTTTGGACAGATATAGCTGTAGAAGACTTAGAAAAGGCTTTTGTTCCTCCTGTACTTCTCCACAAACTTTTTAAGAAGTAATTTACTCCTGAGAGACGAGCAGACAGCTAGATTTCTTTTTTCTTGCTGGACAAGAGGACTTGTACCTATTTCAAGCTGCCTGATAGGAACCAAGCACCTGGAGAGCTCACTAGGTACCTGTCTTATAAATTGAAACTAAGAATTTCTTTTCTGAGGCTGTAGATTCTATCAGCACAGATATTTGGTCATTAGACACATCTATGTACAAAGAACTTACTACCTATATAGTTTTCTTTTCATTTTATTCTCCTTCAATTGCAAGTATTAATACTTTCACAGGAATAATATATCCTATTATGAGTTGCAAGTCAGAGACAGCAATGAAAGCCGTGGTGCTGCTTCTGCCTATCTATTTCATTTCCAAGATTCTTCTATTAGTGACACTCTCATTGTTGGAAATTCAGATATTTCAGGGGTTGAGTAGTTTGGACATACTGCGCAGCATCTTCCCTGACTGCATGTTTATGTTTGCTATGGTACCTGATTTCAATGAGAATAAATTTATTTCCACTAAGCACATTAGGGATGTGATGAGCACTGTCCAAGTGTACTGTACTTTTAAAATTATTTCCAAGGCTGTGTTGTCGTCCACACTGACATAACATGATTTTGTTGCACATGTTCAGGTATCATTCATAGTTAATGATGTTTAATATCTTTGCAATTTACTAACTACCCAACCTACAAGATTTTTGAAACAGTTATAAATATAGACAACAGTAAACTTACCTAATTTGCACATTATACAAGTGTCCATCGTCCACTCTAGCAGTGGTAGTGATGTTTTTGACTTCTGCTGCTTCATCACATAAAAACTGGTACTGCAGGGTGGGAAAAAGTTTAATTACATTATTTCTAATAGTTAAACAATTGAAGGCTTAGAAACTTGAATTTTGAAATAGTAGATGGTTTCATAAAAACCTGAAGGATGTCATGTGTATCAAGGAAAACTAATGTGTCATTAAAAATTCTGGATCAGGAAGCCTACTGTACCAGAAATATACAAGTACACATACATGCTTCCTACCCTGCATGAAAATGCTTTAATCTCTGTGTATTGTACAATCACATATTATGGTTCTGAATTGCAAAGAAGTTGACCATCTGCAACCCATTTGAAATTAACATTGGCCACGGGTGAGTTTTACTTACCGTTTTACAGCTTCCTTACACTTCCAAACACGTAATGTAGCATGCAGGCTTGAGCATTTTGGAACACCATTTAATTTCCTATACTAATGTGAACAAGCACTTGATTTCATGGTTTGTCTGCTTGTAATTGTAACTTGATTGTGAGCTTAGAACCATTTGTTCATTGGGCTTTAAATCTACATTTAATTGACCAGCTTTGTGAATGATTAAGAGAATTCAATTAGTTTTAACATGACACACTGGGATCTCTGAATAGATTTGTGTCAATTAAAGTACTTTCATATTTTATGGTGCTTATGATATGTTAGAAAAATATTTTTCTGCATCATTACTTTACCATGAATACAAGTAAGATGAACTTAAAGCTGTCAACATTTTCTAAACCCTGGAAAACTTCTTGTCCATGACTAATCTCATTTGTTCTGGATTAAGATAGTCACAATATAACAAAAGACAGTAAATTACAATATTAAAAAAAATAAAGAAAAACATTATTTTCTTCTTTTTCAGTTTCTCTTCATATATCTATTTAGTATGGTCACGCTTTTTAAATATAAGGCAAATATAATTCAAATATGCTGTTTCTAACAGTCATTTCACGGTTCTTACAGAAGAAGAATATAATTACAGGTAAATTTTGGACATTTTTAGCAGGAATATCCACTGTGAGAAAAGTAATTTTGCTTTTAATATCTTTTTATAGCCTCTTTAGTATCTGCCTATCTCTTCATAAAGTTCAAGTTTTAGATCTTCCTCAGAGAAGAAGGAAGAATTTGACAAAGGCAAGGATATACCACGGTCACATTTTATTCCTTATAGTTTATAAACAAATGTATTCCTAAGCTGTCCATGAAAACCAAGCAAAATTTTTTTTTCACAGATCCTATGGAACTGTGATTTAAATAATAAATGAAGCTAAAGGTTTCTACTCAGAGACACACAGTAAATTTTCCTATGACACTTCACTCATTTCTACAGCCTCCCTTATGATAATTTCAATGAAGCTGTACATGAGGTTCAGTAAGTTTAAGCTTCATATATAAAATACAACAACTTCATTTGTATCACTTTTAAAGACAAACCCCACATTCTTTATTGTTGTGTTTTAATATATACTTTTTGCATGAGATTCCAAATATAATCAATATAGGATTTTCCTTAAGCCCCACCTCTTATGAGACATATTAATCGTATTAGCCATGAATTGGCCGTAACGGATAGCAAGTTTGATAACTATTTTCCTTAAAATGTTAAAGAATGTCAAGATTCTCTGTAGCTTTATTTACTATCTTCTATAGTAAGAAAAAGAAAAAAATATTTAAATTTTTACAGATCCTAACTTTTATTTACTTCTCTTTCAGTAGGAAATTTTGAGGCCTTACCTGTAAGGTACCATTATTGATGTAAAGCCGAATTAAAAAATGTTGTATTGTTTCTGGGCTCTGTTCAATATTTAGAAGGAGTCCATGAGGATTACAGGTCTTAAATTCCAGATGAATGAAGTTCTGTATGTTCAAATGTAAGCCTTGAAATTCCAGGTAAGAATTACCATAATAACGAGCATAACTAAAATCTGTAAATAGAATTTTGAGAAATATAAGGTTTTAAACACATTTTTCTTTTTCACACACTGTTTTCTTATTCTGCTAATGGAATATTTTTTTACGTCTGTCAAGGAGACAGACACGCATCTCAAAATTGATGTTGCTTTTCTTCTGTCAAAGATAATACAAAATGTTAATAAAACTAGGTATAAAGGTTTGATCAAATTATATTAAGAAGGTATTAAGCTAGGATCAATGCATGAAAAAAGAATAGACTATGAAGATGATAGCACTTGGTACATATCTGGTAGCTTTGGCTCAACATAAGTCAAATTTTTTTCAAAATTGGGTGTTTTAATCAAAGTTAGATCCAGGAATGAATGGGTTAGAAATCTTTACAGAAACCACTTGGTTTGGGAAGGGAGGAAGACATTCTACAGCCTAACTATGAAAGTGACATCTCAGATACGTCAACTATTTTGTTCTAAGACAAACAATGTGGGCCTAGGGGGAAAGCTGAAAATATCCTTTGTGACTACATCTAGCTTGTCTGTTTGATTTATCTAGATATCTCTTAACCTTTAGCACCCTGTGCTATAACTTGCAAGGGCACATGTAGCTCTTATTTAAATGGAAAAGGTATGTGAAATCATGGCTTCAAGACCATCAGAGATGACAGAGAGCTACATTTAAAAGGGTTTCCTTTAATTTTTATTTTCTCTCTGTTCCCCATCTTTCCTCTTCTTCTTTTCTTTCTTTTCCTTTTCCATTCCTCTTTTTCTCTCCTTTTTTTTATCTTTCCTTCCTTCCTTGCTTCCTTCCTTTCAATTTGTTCAGATTTCATTGAATAATGAAATTTGGGGATTTTGAGTATCTTTGAAGGTCTGTGATTTGTTTCTATTTTCCAAAAACAGACAAAATTTTAATCTGTTGTGACACCAACTCCAATAGCAAATATAGCTTATATAGTATATGTGCTTAAATTCTCAGTATAAATGATACTGGAATAAAACAAAAACTATTGATGTTGAACTCCTATATATCACTGTAAGATTATGCTGAATTTTATCCTTTCATGACTTTTCAGAAACCTATTTACAAAGTCAAAGTCACTGTGGTCAAATCCCAAACAAAGCCTTTAAGTACTATATGAGAATCAGTATGATACACCCATTTAGAACATGCAGTAAAAAAGACCAAAAATTTCAAGCAGTACCAATCAATGACCAGTGTTGCAAAAAAAAACCCCAAACATCAAAAACAACAGCAAAAAAACCCCTTATAATTTTAAATGCATTTGATCTTTAAAAAGTCTCTTTTGTCTTAAATTTTATAGACAGGACAATTTCTCTAAGGAAATGTTTTAGAGAATTATCTCCAATCCCTAACCCTTGTTTGGTTTCCTTCCTGAGCTAGCCACTGAGCTCTAAATCTTTCTTTCATTCCTTTTGCCCTGAACTCTCCCTGCACATGGTTTTGCTTCTTCCAAGGAACCTCTCAGTTATCCCCACACTCTAGATACGGATGTCTAACCTCTTATATATATATCAGAGATATACTGATATCTCCTTTTCACGACTCAAGTTCAGAGATCATCTTGGCTAAAAGACAGCAAAGTTGCACGGAATATCTCTTTCCTGCAGTCCTAACTCCTGTCACCTTCTCAGGTTTTTGGAGGTGGGTTGTTTTTATTGTTTTGTGGGGGTTTTTTTCCTGCATTGTTCAGCATATAATAAAGTAGACATGTGAGAAAAGGTCAAAACTACATCAGCTCTTCAGTGCTTTCCTAACAAAAGGCATCTGAGCCCCTAGATCTTACAAAAGAGTAAAATCTATAACTGTGAGAAGAATAAAAAGGTGGGTAAGGGAACAAAGCAGTTTATTCATGACTCCCAAAACTATAATCTAAATCTGAGGCCAGACTGTATTATCTACTAAATTTCAAGAAAGCCTAAACAAGCATAAGCTAGTGGCATCTACATTTAGTTTTCTATGTATAATTGCAGCAAGTACACAAAGCACTGCAGATAAGTAGTATTGTGACTGACATCCATTTCTATTTAAGTGATGATGCCTTGCAAGACAATACAATCCATTATTCCATGTGAGGCTAGTTTGGTTTCTTTTGGGAAATACGTTTGTGCTCCTAAACAGAGAACTTCACAAAAGAATTATCTGCAGTAAAATTGCTGCAATTGCTCTATGTCCATAAATATGGAAAGAATTAACGAGAGAAAGCCCTGAAGAATATTTAGCAGGCTCCAGGTTTCTTTGAAACCCATAAAAATGTGCTACTCAAATCACAAATAGGCTACATACCTTCCCACAATAGCTATTAACATAAACCACTGGTGTGGTTTTACCTATTAAGATTCTCACATTGTTTGTAACAGTACATAGTCTCCTCTTACAGAACATAAGCTTTGCTTATAATCCTTCTGCTACACCTACAGGCAGCTTTTTCATTTGACCTCTAGAGCTGGCTTCCTAGATTGCTTTTTGTCCTAACAGAGACTGCTCATCACCCAAGCCTTTAGAACAAAAAAGGAAAAATTGATGCTGTATTTTATCTTTCACCATGAATGTCTAATGCTTGCTTTCCTAAGACACAGGAAAGCCCTTTGGCCTATAAAATCCTTTCAGCTGTAGCTTGCTCCCCTGTGTACATACAGCTCTCTGTGTTTTTCTGTTTACAAGAATTCATGTTAATGTCAGAATGTTAAAAGGTTTGAGATCCAGCTGTAATGGTAAGTGGATACACAGACAGATCTACAACCCAGTTCATTGTCAAGGTTCATTAACTCTTGCCACTGCCTATTGGGTTTCTCCATTCCAATGAGTTTCAGCTGCACCAGCTTCAGAACAGAGACCTGCAAATTTAAAACTTTTTGAGAGCTACACAGTTTAAATTCTTGGGTTTTAATGGCAGGTAGGGATAATAAAAACTTTTAATATGTCCATGAGCATGTGCTCCTGGTGATGGAGCTTTTGTCTCCATATATTTTTATGTCTAACTCACACCCTGCAGTTTGTATGGATTCAGGCACAAAGAGGATTATGATGATGCTTTTCTTCTTTATTCTGTTATTTTCTTTTGTTATGCTGCACCTGGGAACAGAACACTCTTTCTCAAGCTATCGGTTTTCCCTTTTTCATGGACACATCCATCACATCTTTTGCTATTCTTTTAATAAGAATTATCTTAAAAAATTCAAAGAGAGAGCATCACTACCTGTGGGAAGAACTCTGTAATGAAAAATCCAAACAATTAATTTGCTATTTGAAATTCTAATTTATCTTTATAAAGAAGGGACACATCTCTTACAGTATACAACCATTTTAATACAAATGTTGTTTAAAACTGAGGAATGCCAAGCGAAAAAAAAGTTTCTGAAAAGCAAAACGAAAAACTCCAATGGCTGTCAATGGCTCAGGCTTAAACAAACAGCATGCAAGGAGCAATTCTTCCCCTGGGACAGTCCATTATTCTCCACCCTCCACCCTAAAAAGTGCCACAGCTTCCTCAGCTGGGGTGTGCTCATGGTTCAGGGCAGGCATGGCCAAAGGCCATGTCCCCATGTGTGTGGGCTGTTGAGACAGGGAAGTCTGGAAGCTTGGGATCTCTGGTAGTAGGAGGACAGTTTGGGATGGACCAGCAGACCTGCAGCTGACCAGGGCATTGCTGAAGGCAAACAAGATTGTACAAAGCTGACTCAGCTCGGAGCTGGTATCTGCAGAAGAGGGCAAAGATGAGTGAGATCATTACTGAAGATTCTCTTCTGTGAGGTGTGGAGGCACCAGTAAGACAGTTCAACCTGATGTCCTTAGAGGCTTGTCTGGTCGGTTGGCTGTCTGGTAGGGTCAGGATTTGAGATTCTACACAGGGGCCAGCAACATTTGCACAGCTCACACACAGTTAACCCTTGTAACTTCTCCATGTGGGCACCAATAACGATGCCAGGGTAACCCAGTGCATCAGGAGTGGCTGCAGAGCTCTAGATGTGAATGAAAAAGGCATGGGGGGCCTCACTCCTGCCATCAAGGAGGAAAATCGTAAGAGGAGGTTAGAGCCTACAGTCAGGCACTTTGTAGACAGGAAAAATAGAAGGATAAGTTGAATTCCTAAATTGAAACAGGTATCTTACCACAATAGAAGCACTCTTGCTGTCCTAACTACAAAGAATTTATGTCTCCCTGTTTTTTTTTTTTTAATGTCAGAGAATATCAAAACAGGGTTAATGGATAATATTAGTAATATGATGCCTTTTTTTTTTTTTTTTACTACTTTTACCCCTATTTCATGTGGCCTATCCATGTAACATTTTCTTTTTACTCTCAGTATGCTGAAAGTACCTCAGCTTTGATTTTCCTTATAATTCTGGAGCGGTGGGGTTGAGATGTCATATGTAGCAAGTCATGTCAATCACTCTCATTTGCATTCTAAAATAATTCCAGCAAGTTGTGAAAAACAGCCAGAGAAAAATAATCCATATGTTTTATTTTTAACTCCCTTAAATACAATAACCTTCTTCATATTTACAATCAGCATTTAAAAGGTTTCACTTTATTTTCAAATGAGTCTCATTTACTTCCATACATTTTATTTAACCTCTTCAGCTGGAATACCTCAAAGGCAGAGCAGAACAATGATCTCCAGCCATTATTTCTATTTCCAGTTGCAAACCTATTTCACTGTGCTACGCCTCACCTTTGGTTCCACATAACATACCCACAGTTACAGCGTACCTATGTTTAATGCTGTCAGAGAAGTCTGTTCTGCATGACTAGCAGGGAATTATAGTTATATTTTTCTCTAAAAGTTGAAATATTCTCTAATGTGGCGTGTTAGACAACAATGAAATATGGTTAACATCCAGAACTGTTGCCCGTGCAGCCCACAAGTAGCTTTCAAGCAAAGAAAAACAACAGTTACAAATAAATGCTTTTTATTGTTCCTTTTTCATGCTTACACAGAGCCACAGATTTCAGTAGGCTGCAAAATTCTTCTAAAGGAAAAGTATGGCTGTTTTAGAGCTCCTATAATTCAGAATTCTTTACCTCTAGCCTAAACATACACATACACACATGAAAACACATACATAGGATTCAGCTGCCTTAAAATGATGGAATCTTAGATCCTAAATTCCAGGAAGCTCTTTCCTGCAGTTATTGTATATCTTTCTTTTCCTCATGCATGCATCAGTCATGTCTATTGATCCAAGTTTTGATTCTTAACTCCTTCATGTCCAACAGTCAGTCTGCAATGCTGTTGGTAGTGAGATCTGCACTTATCTTTCCTACTCACACTATAAAGGGGACAGCTGGTTACATTTTCGATTAATTTTCACTTCTCCCCTCATTCTACTCGAGTATTACAGTTGGAAATGACAAAAAACTGTATATATAAAATTTTCTTTTTAATATCTTTTCAATTGTTTTTTTTTAAATAAAAATACTGACTGCAAAAAACTTAAAATGTGGTAAACCTTGACCCCTTCTTGAACTCAGGGAAAACAAGGGCAGAGTTTTCTTGCAACAACTCATTTAAATTATAGAAGGCACTTTTTATTAGTGCAGGAAATTGTTTTATTATTGTTAATAAAGTATTATTAATTTCTAAAGCAGGATTCTGGTTCATGCTCAAGTGTAGATTTTAAATTCAAATCCAATGCCTGATTATGTCCATTAATTGCAATAATAACTTAGTGAGATTAACTGATACTTGTGTGACTGTCTGCCATGGGGGCTAGCTCATCAACATATAGATAATGGAGAGAGGTGTTAAGTTTACTGCAATCAGCACATGAATACGGCAGATTCTCTCACTGAAGACAATAATATGTATATGTAAAAATTAGGAAAAAACCCAGCAGTGTGCAGTTCTGTTTCAGCTAAAGACTCTACTGTTTTTTTCCTTTTAAAATATACTACAAGGGACACAGAGAGAATCAATTATTATTACAGCAGAAATCAGGAGCAGCTCTTACCTTGGGGATAGTTTGTCTTTCTCTCAGCAGAACTTCACAAGCCTTGTTAAAATCTTTTCCTCCTGCTGCCCTTTCTACAAAGTACTGGCAGCTGGCACACAGCCAGCACCAAGCCCAGAGCCACTGCTTACACGTTGATAAACCCCATAGTTAGAAAGCATTAGATCCACCACTGGGAGAGAAATAGTTGTATCCATAAAAAACCAAGCTTTTTACCCTTTACTTGTAAAACAACTTCTATTTTAAGTCTCCTACAACTAGACTTTGAACAAACAGAACTGAACTAATTTTAACATATTATCAACTATTTTAAATGCTATAACCAATATAAATGATAAAAGTGTGATGTGTACATGACATGACTTTAAAATGTCCTTTATAGTACTATAGGCTACTCCGAAGGGCAGCTATCTCCCTATTATTCAGAAAAAAAAATATAGATGTGAATAGCATGATAATCAAGATCTTACAATGTATTGCATGAATTGCACAGTGAGAGCACAAGTTGTAAAGTCTATAATACAGGAAAAAAATACACCTGTAATCATCCTTTACCCTCAAAATCAAATCAATAACTTTAGCAAGATTGTTTTCTGACTGGAAAACAAATTAAAAAAACCCATTGTGGAATCCAGAACAAGACAATATTTCTATGTGGCCAAATCCTCTGGTAGAAGGGATAGATTTTTTTTCATGATATTTTGTCTTTCTATTGCAGTCAAAAAAACCCCACAACAAACAATTAGGAAGGTGCATGGACTATCCAACTACGGAATTTGCTTGAAAATGACACAATAATATTGTATATTCTATGCATTTATAGTTGAGGATGCATGAATGCTATTTAGTATAGCAGAAGGAGAACGGAACTCTCTGTGAATAATTTTTTCTTGTTCCAGACCCAAATCTTTGCAGATCCAACATTTTGATTTAGTAATTCAGCTTCAATTTGCTTAACGTTATGCAGCTATGGGAGAAGTGAAACTCATGTGATTTGTTGAGAAGCATTTTCACAAATGGGCTTCTTCCTGTTGAAGGTTACTACCAAAATTCTTGTGGACACCTCAGGTGAAAGTCATGCTCATCATGAAAACCACCTTTACCAGTCACTGATTAAATACTGTGCCAAGATACCATTTTAAGGTTTGCATAGTAGCTATGCTTGTTCTTCATAATTTATAGTATTGACTTTTATCTATTAATGGTGTACACATAAAAACAGTGACTTTTATCTATTCTGTATTTATAAGTATGTTGTATTTACCACAGTTGTGACTTTGCATAAGGCCATATTTGCCCAATAACTTGCAAGTAAATTGGCCAAATGCATGTTTCTGTCTTCATTATGACTTGTTTTGGTCACAGTTATGTATGACATCTCTCAGGGTGGTTGCAAAACTCTTACTGGGCAGGCACATCAGCTGCAGAATCTGTCTTTATCTTGGATACGTGGAACCTGAAAACAGTCCCAGCTGAAGCTCCACCTTCAGACATGGACAGCATTCACAGTAGTAAAAGCTGTCTTTTGCAAATATGAGTGACACCAATGACCCTAACAGTATATCCATGGTGCTCTGAAATAACACTTCA
>NW_020955407.1:591097-592687 GCF_003031625.1 Empidonax traillii | reverse complement strand
TTACTGGGCAGGCACATCAGCTGCAGAATCTGTCTTTATCTTGGATACGTGGAACCTGAAAACAGTCCCAGCTGAAGCTCCACCTTCAGACATGGACAGCATTCACAGTAGTAAAAGCTGTCTTTTGCAAATATGAGTGACACCAATGACCCTAACAGTATATCCATGGTGCTCTGAAATAACACTTCATTCACTCCTTCTGGTGCAACTGTGACTCTTTCAACTAATATCTCACACATAGTACTGTGTTCAGTCTGTCTGTATCTCTCTGCTTTCCTTTCCCCCAGAGAGACAGTGCAAATATGCAGTTGTCTTATGAAAGAAATACTAAAGCATTCAGTTCAGAGTGTGGAGACTATTATTTCTGCTTCCTTCATCTTACATTATGTAAGATTAGAAGCCTGCAGGATGTTTTGTAGGCTAGTATGCAATCTCTTCTTACTTAGGAGCTGTAATGAAGACCTGCATGCCCAGGAAGCATCAGCAGAAAAAACCTCAGTGAATGGTAAAAACATGCATCATTCACAGTCCTAACTATTTCAGTGATGTCCATTGAAGGAGGCAGAAGGTGGATGCATGTGACATATCACTTTCTGTTTCACTTTCTGAACACAATGGTCTATGATCTGCTCATGAACAAGCACTATGGAAACAAATGCTGCCAAGAATATTAAAGAATACAAATAAGGAATGAATCATTAGTAACAAATCACACACTACGATACATAAAACTCAGTGAATTTTTTGAAGATCACAAGAAAGAAACTCCAGTTAAAAATGGGATCAGAAAATTTAGGCATCATTTATGACACATAATCCAACAGAGAAAAACAAAACTCAAAACCTAAAGTAGATGTTTCATAAATAATAGATACATTATGATAGGTACTAGCAGCTGCTTCCCTTCCTGTTTTGTATGTGATATAGTCCCTTGCAACATAAAAATGGAAAATTCTTATTTTGTATCCATTTAATATGGAACTGGTAGTTCACAGGATGGAGAATATTCAGAATGACAGGTAATTAATTTCAAAATATGCATTTGAAGTAATTTCTATGCTGAAAAAAATTAGGTTTACATTTGGAATCCAAATGTAAGCACTGTAGAATAATTTCCTCTGTGCAGAAGAACCCACTGTGCAAAAGGAAACCTTCACAAAGTTTTTTTATAGCAAAAATTTGGCATGAATCATAAAGAAAAGATTAAAGTGTGCAGACACAGGGCATCTTCCAAAATAGCTATGTATATGGAATTTGTTGGTGGTAATGTAATAACAGAAGCTTCTTTTTGCTGTAGAGCTAATATATGTGTTTGTATAGTGCTTGACTGTAGTGTCAATGGTTAAATGCAGACTGGACTCTGAACTCAACACTATGGTTGAGATAGAAGTTTTCTAAACAAGAATTTTTGGAAAGATGTCCACTTTTGATAGTAAAACCAAGTTAAACAGAAAAATAACTCCAAACCTGCAGAGGCTGAAAGTTAAACACCTTAAAATTGCTACCTAGATAGCAATCAGGTCTGAAAAACAAATAAATTACCCATACAACTTCATTTGTGAAGGCAAAAAAAAAAAAAAAAAAAAAAAA
>NW_020955407.1:585993-590427 GCF_003031625.1 Empidonax traillii | reverse complement strand
AAAAAAAAAAAAAAAGTAAAGATGCACGTTATCAAGATATCACCAACAATTAAAGTGCCAATAACAAGAATTTTTGCTTCTGAAGAAGCCATGCAAAATACATATTTAGCTATGTTGCAAAGGCATATACTCATCTATGAAATTTTCCAATAATCAAAAATCCAAAAATGAGGATGATAAAATCAAAAACTGGAACCACTGATCAAATTTAGAATACATGCAAAGAAAGACACGTATGGAGTAAAGAAGATGGTGGTAGTAGGTAACACGCCCCACTCTTCCTCCCAGATGTATATAATTGAGAAACTAGCGATATAATGAGATTCAGATAAGCAAGCAACAGTAAAGAAAAGATGGCAAAGGATTCTGGGTAGTAAGTGAGAGAGAGTAGAAGGGAAAAATCAGGAAGGATTAGTAATGGAATCAGTCACTACATTGAGTGGAATGTAAGTGTTAAGAGCCTCAGACTAAAGAGGAACATGGATGACATTTCTGAGACTGCGACAACTAAAAGGTATGACTGTGTGTGATCAGAACTCAGGCAGAGGCATATTCAAAGCGTTTATACTGTTTGACTACCTGCAACAGCAAAAGAACTAACTTACTACGTAGAAGTCCTTGACAGCTTTATCCTTATGCTTGCACTGAAGTAAGATGAGGCAAGGAGGGGTGCACTTGGATTTCATATCACACACACAAAACAGCAATACCTCTTCTTGCATTGATGGCATAATGTTGGCTCTTCCACAGCAAAGAGGAAACCAAAGTAACCTCTAGAAATTCTAATGCATAAATGAGAGGACTAATATTTAAATGATGTTGGCAAAGGGATCTGAAGCTCTTCAAATAATCTGCCCAGTACTATTGTTCAGATGGATGTCTTCAGATAACTTCTTCAGATTTAATGCAGAAAGGTCATAAAGTGATGGTCAGAATAGAAATTGCCATGCTAAAATTTATAGTTAATTCTGCTTGGTCTGCAATTGCTTACCTTTAATTGCAACAACTACATCTTAGAATCAAGACAGAATTAAGAAGATGATTAAAAACAGTATCTACACTCGATACTGTTTAAAGTAAAAATGAAAAGAAACCTCAATTCCCATTTTGCAGTAAATATGATTAGTTTGAGGCCTGTTACAGGAATGAAACCAAACCTATCACAGAATGGATAAGGTTGAAATAACTCCAATGTGTCATTTCATTCTCCCTGTTCAAGCAGGGTAATCCTAGAGCACATGGCATTGAATGTAGAACGTTCTCGCGTATCTTCAGTAAGGGAGACTCCACAACCTCCCTGGGCAATCTGTCCCAGTGCTCAGTCACAATAATGAAATTCTTCCTTGAATTCAGGTGGAATTTCCTGTTCATCAGTGTCTGCCCATTTCTTCCTGTCCTAGTGCTTGGCACCACCAAGAAGAGCCCGTGTCCAGCCTCTTGGCAGCCTCCCTTCAGATGCTTATTTACATTCATGAGGTCCCCTCTCAGTCATCTGTTCTCAAGGCTGAAGAGATTCAACTCTCTCAGCTTGTCCTCATAAGAGACATGCTTCATCCCCTTAATCCTCTTCATAGTGTCTGCTTTGCTACATATTTCATCTCTTACTATAAGCAAAATATCTTCATTATATTGAGTGAATAGACTATCTTCATGTATTAGAAATCTACAGTGATAGTTACTTTTGCGATGTACACCATTAATCTCTGCTGAATGTTCTACCCTGGACATCCCACTGCAACTTCTCCACTAGGTTTTTTCATACATATTTAATTATAAAATGTAAACTAACTTAAAATATGAAAAAGCACCTGTTTATCTGCTTAGATTTTACACCCACTTTTGCCAGAAGTGTTGCAACACTGCTGATGTCCTTATTAATAGAAGTCATTCTCTTCCTATGTTGTAGTATATGGATCACAAAAATCACTACACAACTCCATGAACTGTAACAGAAATCATGCCAGCTTTATATAGTTTTTAGCTACACATGGTATTGTTCTTCCTGTGTCATGATTTTCCTCTGCTATGTAGTTACCATAGATAGAGACAATGCTCTGACAACTGCTATTTGGTAATTCACTTACAAGGCAAACCTACTAAGCTTGTCTATAACTTTAACAAAATAACCTGTTTCTTTATTAGTTTTTCAACAAATTTCTTATGGATATGAAAGTTTATTCCAGTCAAAAATATTGCTAGAGCAACAGAGTAATCACTTTTTCAAATTTATACCTAGTAACCTTTACATTATTTTCTGATTATGATTGTTTATACTGCTGAAATTATATTAAGTAGGATTAATACTAATTATATTAAGTAAGAGTAAGTATACTGTATTTTCTAGATCTTGTACATAGCACTAAAACCCGTCTGTATCCTTATCATCTAACAAATAAAAATATTTGTAAACAGGGTGAATGTAAAGTACCACCTAGTCTGCTTTTGATATCTCCAGTCTACACAAAATGTAAACAATTAAGACAAAAATATTTGAGGAAGGCCTGAGGTACAAAATTACAATTTGCATAGGAGCTGGAAGTAGTCTAATTTTACAGCCAAGCCTTTGCAGAATTCTTAGCTGTTGCTTTTCTGTCATTCAATTTTCTGCATGATCTGGCAATATGCCAAGTACTTCCATTAAATGTACTTGTAAACTCTCACAGAAATCTAAAATTCACCTGTGGTAAGCCTCTTGCTTACCTGTCCTATATAAAATACAATTTAAGAAAAACAGCGTTGTCCCCAATGCCTCCAAGTCAACACTACTCAGGAAAATCAAACTACAAATACGGACTTATGCTTAAAGACCACATAGCAACAATCACTGAGAAATTTTTGGCAAATACTAGATTTTGTTTTCACTAAAATAACAAGAAAAATACCTGCAAAAACAGATTATTATTTGAGAGTTGTAGCACACTATATTTCATTTCTTTTGAAAGTTAGACAGGAATGGTCAGCACATACAGATAAGGATGGTGAAAATCCCTTATTTACACCAAATAAAATTTGGAAAAAAATATTCATTGTAATCTTGGGTACAACGACATTTTATTTACCCAACTGTGTTTAAAACTCTGTCCAAAATCCTAGTTTGATTTATTTGAAATGTTAGGCACATTAGATGCAATCTATTTGAAATAAGCAATTGCAGATGTAAAAAATATAACAAACTGAGTAATTGCCTCTTATAGATATTTGTATGGCAGATATGACTTTCCCCAAAAATATTCATGTGAAAATAACTAGTTTAAAGAGAAGCACTATAGTATTTAAGATCTATTGTTTTCAATCCTTAATATGTCAAAAGTAACAAAATAGTTGCAATGCATTTCATGACAACAGGACCGTGTGCTCTGCATACCTTGGAGAGCAACAGTTGTTAAAAAAAAACAGAAATACCTTGGAAAACAAAGACAGCCTTTGTCTTGAAAATTGATATTATTTCAGCACAGAAAAGTGTAGAGTTTAATGTATTGTATGATAGTATGGAATGCTTGTATTATTTAGGGTGACCTTTCTAGCATTAGAAAAATATTGATTCTAAATGTTGATGCCATTCACTGTGTCTTAATTAACTGGTTTGCAAAGGTCCTTTATTCCTTTCTCTTTATAGAATAGGAAATTCACGATCTTTTTGGTTAACTTAAGTAAAATTTAAACCTAGCTAATAATGACTATGCTCAATATTACCAAGTGATTTTTTTTATATCTAATATTTTAAATAAATGTTGGAGAAATGCTAAAAAAAATACAGAAAAAAAACCCAGAAAGACTCTCCTACAGTTATAAGGAACAAATCAAACATCTGGCTTGTCTTTTATAACCCTCCATCAAATTACTATTTTTCAGTTGAATACATTAAAATTATTGGATGCTGTGTAAACCAAGACATCAGAAATTCATCTTATGTCTTTCAAGTGTTCAAATTCAAGCTTTTACATGAAGGTAACATCTCAATGTTACCAATTGTTAGTATTAAAAACTATATTCTCAAAAAGAAAACTCTGTGGCTTATGTTTTCCTCAGCTTCATTATGAAACTTTTCCTTCGGCACAGTTTCAAGCTTTATCAACTTTCTAAGGATAGAACCAAAAATGGCCCAATGTTTAAATCTTCGTTGCTGTAAAGGTCTAATGAGAATCATACTCCCACTGTACAGGAAATGAGTTAACACAGCACTAAACTAATCATCACATTAAACATAGAGTTTGCAGCTTTAAGTTCTAAGGGTTTAAAATCAGGTCCCTCATTTAAAATACAAAGCAGGTTTTCCATTCATAAGGAGCACAATGCTAAGCCCTCTGAAGGAATGAAAAACATTTTCTTCTCCTGTAGGTAGCAGGCATATTTAATACACAACAACAATTCAAACACACACACATTACAATCAGAGACATAGACAAAAGCCCTCTGCCTGAAGAAGTTTAATCT
>NW_020955407.1:581100-585513 GCF_003031625.1 Empidonax traillii | reverse complement strand
AAGAAGTTTAGCTATAGCCTAGTGAACAAGGCTGTCACCTGGCTAGAAGCCTCAGAGGACGTGTGTACTGCAACAGGATTTTGAATGTATGACTTTAACTGGACCGCCAATACAGAGAAGAATAGAATTCAGGTCATCTCTTAGCACCAAGAAATTCTATGTTGTAAAAAGAGGGCATCATTTTTGGATGGGGGCTGAGAAAACATTTGTAAGAATCAAGAAGAGGAGATACACTTGGAAATGATGTCTGGGAAAGACAATGTAAATATAGTGGTTTATATTAGTTGCATTACGCCTAAAAAGCAAAATAAAAAAAAATGACATAGCTCTAATGGGTTAAACCTCTTCTTTAGTCTGGAAAAAATGTATAATCAGATATAATAGGTTCAAAATAATCAAAACCACTGTAAAAATAATTATCTAAAAAGTCTAGGTTTGCTAAATAAGGATATACTGCTTTTGTTTATATAATTCAGGGAATTACTGATTAAGGAGCATCTCCACTAGAGTGATCATGACCAAATCTCTATATTGTGTCTTTCTGTCCCTCAAAATGGGATCAAGAACTATGCAGGACCTGTGAAATTAAGAGTTTTCAAGTAATAATCCAAAATCTGAAAATGAAGCAGGAAACAATCCAATGCTAGATAACAAAAACCAGGGAAGATAGTGGCTTGTACTCTAACCCCTCATTATCTTCCAGGTATCTGATTAAAGACTGCATGCAGATCTGTCTACCTGGAAGCTGAAGGCCAGATATTTATGCTGTGGATTGGCATGTACAATTGCTCTTTCAAAGAATTAAACAGGGATCATTATTCCCTTTTACAGCAGTGCCACAAAGGTGATGGTAGTGGTACTGTTCATCTTTTATGCCACAAAGCAATTATTACGCTGTTCAGCCAGTGGGAGACACAGGTTAACCTTTTTTCTGTGTCTGGGACTCAATATCTGTATCTTCCATGTATTAGCAAATGTTCTAGCTACTAGACAGAAAGCTAGCCCACAGGGTATTTTGTCCCCCAGGGTGACCAAATTAATGAAAAAATATAAGTGAGGAGAAGAGTATAGATTTTCTGGCCTTAGATGAAGGCACTTTTCTGAGAGAAGGGAGACACAGGATGATTTTGATTTGCTTTATGGTGGATGGGGATAGAGGAACTTCTATAACATGATTTACCTGAATAATTTTACATGCATTCTTTGAGTTGAATCACACCGTAAAAATATCTATTTCTCTCCATAGAGACAGTCTAGTGTCAGACTCCAAATGTTGCCATAGGCAAAAGAGAAAACACCATTTACATGGCAACTAGAAATCTATGGTTTTAAGGTTTCATAGCACATGTTATGCAATTAGTATGGAAATGCCACATCAAGATTAAAATTGTTATGTAATAAAGTCTTCCTAGTATCTATCCCTTTTCTTAGCTGTTATGCTCATCCTTCCTGCATCCTGCTGGGTCCTAAGGCTGACTCTTCAGTCTTCCTCAGGACTAACAAGGGTAGGAGGTTGAATAGGAGGTCACAGTGAGCTGTCAGCATTCTCATGTCTTCACCAGAAAAAGCGTCACATTTATTTCTCCTCAGGCTTGGTCATTGCTTTGGGTTCTTTTTAAATGCTTCCCTGTTACAACCTCCTTCCTTCTCCCAGACTGCCAGCTACAGCCTGACAGTGGCCTGCAGCCCCACCACAGCCCTACGCACACAAAGGGTTGGGGTTTGTCAGGCAGTGAGAAGTGGGGGGTGTCACCCCAGCAGGGTCACCCCAGAGCTGAAGCTGGAGCAGCTTCAGCTGCAGCAGCCACTGACAGCAGTGCAGGGGTTAAACCAGCAATGCCAGCTGAGGTCAAAGTGAGTCTGAGCCCCTGAACTGCCAGGTCAGTGCACAGCCAGGGCAGAACCTTGCTGAGAGCAGAAAGCATATTTACTGGGCTACACTGATGACCTATGTATCCCATACAGATAACATAATTAATCTCCAAGGTAAGTCATGATGATGTCTAAAGTCTTGCTAAGGACTACCTATGGACTCTTAATGATCAGGTGTAAGTATCAACTGCAAATTAAGTAAGGAAAGCTGACTTTTCTAATGTTATTAATGTTATTACCTTATATGTCCTTGCAAGCCACGGAGAGAAAGAAAAGAAGCAGCCTTTGGAAATGTTGACCCTAAAACTGCTACTTGGTAAAAAAAAACCCAGTACACCTGCAAAGTTCTGAGAAGTATCTATTCGCTTGTGTGCAGAAGCAAGAGAAGACCTATTAATTAAATCACATCTTGACCTTCATCTTCCCTCACAGTTTCCCAAAATCCCCTAATCTCTCTGAGAAGGAAGCTTCAAATCAAGGAATATGAGATGACTTGAAATCCAATGAATTTAAAAATCAACCAGTATGGTTTTCCAGATAAAATAAAGAAGGAACTTGTACTACTGCTTTTCTGGACACTGAATTAAAGAATTTAATACCTAACTTGTCTTGTATTCAGTACATTCCTATATATTTTATCACACCAATTCCCTTACCCCTTTCCTTGTTGTTTATTTAAAACTCATCTAAAGTACTAAATTATGTACTTGAACTTTGATTAGAGAAACTCCTACTCTTTCTGCTCAGCTGAAAGGACAGAAGAAGGGACACCATATCAGGATTTTATTGATCACTGAGTTGTTTCTGGTTCTAATTTCTATGTTTACCTAGAAAGGAGGAAACAATCTGTGAGCCACTTGGATCCTCACAAGTCCATGGGACCAGACGGATCCACCAAAGGGTGATGAGGGAGCTGGTGGAAGAGCTCATCAAGCCACTCTCCATCATTTACCAACAGTCCTGGCTCACTGGGGGGGGGGTCCCAGATGACTGGAAGTTGACGAATGTCACAAAAAAGGGGCAGAAGGAGGACCCGGGAAACTACAGGCCTGTCAGTCTGACCTCAGTGCCTGGCAAGGTTATGGAGCAGATCATCCTGAATGCAATCACACAGCACCTACAAGATGGACAAGGGATCAGAGCCAGCCAGCATGAGTTCAGGAGGGGCAGGTCCTATCTGACCAACCTGATCTCCTTTTATGATCAGGTGGATGAAGGGAAGGCTGTAGATGTGGTCTATCTGGACTTCAGCAAAGCCTTTGACACCATCTCTCACAGCATTCTCCTGGAAAAGCTGGCAGCCCATGGCTTGGACAGGGGCACTCTGTGCTGGGTTAAGAACTGGGAGTTTGGATTGACAGGAGGCTGAACATGAGCCAGCAGTGTGTCCAGGTGGCCAAGAAGGCCAATGGCATCCTGGCCTGGATCAGGAACAGTGTGGCCAGCAGGAGTAGGGAAGTGATTCTTTCCCTGTAGTCAGCGCTGCTGAGGCCACACCTGGAGTGCTGTGTCCAGTTCTGGGCCCCTCAGTTCAGGAAGGATATTGAGGTGCTGGAGCACGTCCAGAGAAGAACAACCAGGCTGGTGAAGGGACTTGAGCACAAGCCCTGTGAGGAGAGGCTGAGGGAGCTGGGGTTGTTTGGTGTGGGGAAGAGAAGGCTCAGGGGAGACCTCATCACTCTCTACAACTACTGGAAAGGAGGTTGTGTAGATTGGTCTCTTCTCCCAGGTAACTATCAGTAAGACAAGAGGGCTCTGCCAGAGGAGGTTTAAGTTAGATATTAGGAAGAAATTCTTTACAGATAGGGTAATTAGGCATTGGAATGGGCTGCACAGGGAGGTGGTAGATTCTCCATCCCTGGAGGTTTTTAAGATGAGACTGGATGAGGCATTTAGTCTCATAGACTAGTAACCATGGTGGTAGTGGATCAAGGGTTGGACTTGATGATCTCAGAGATCCTTTCCAACCCATCTGATTCTATGATTCTATGATTCTGTGAAAGTAATATTATATGGTAAAATTTTGTCCACTAGTGATTCCAAACACAAGCCTCTGATATTACTGAACCAGTAATATTCGTATTTCATTTTTGATGAAAAATAATCTGTTACAGGCAAGTTCCTTGCACCCTCTCTTCTATTGAGCAAGTCCTTTA
The DNA here is from genome assembly GCF_003031625.1 of Empidonax traillii. Classification (NCBI taxonomy): domain Eukaryota; kingdom Metazoa; phylum Chordata; class Aves; order Passeriformes; family Tyrannidae; genus Empidonax; species Empidonax traillii. The sequence continues at coordinate 581,485 of NW_020955407.1, read as the reverse complement.
AATTTTAGAAAATGAAACTAACCATTTTTTTTTAAAACCCTGAGAGACTGTTTACTTTTTAGTCATCAGAATCAAATGGAGTGTGTCAAGAACCTTCACTCTATTAAGTCAATAAATACTAAAATTGCTAGTATTGCCAAGATAACAAAAAAGGTCACTCCTGGAAGACATTATAGTACATGTTCAGATTTACTCATAGATTAATAAGGAAAAAAGGCTATTTTAAGGTTAATTCCAAGCTAGCAGAAAACTCAAGAAACCACGTATTTTATATTTTGACTGCACTGGGTTTAGTGTTGCAAACTGTCTTTTAGCTGGATCAAATCTATTATAAGAGTTACTCAAGGGTTTATGATGAGTCCCAAACTTTTATCTGTGTTTTGAT
>NW_020955407.1:576202-580490 GCF_003031625.1 Empidonax traillii | reverse complement strand
AGGAAAAAAGGCTATTTTAAGGTTAATTCCAAGCTAGCAGAAAACTCAAGAAACCACGTATTTTATATTTTGACTGCACTGGGTTTAGTGTTGCAAACTGTCTTTTAGCTGGATCAAATCTATTATAAGAGTTACTCAAGGGTTTATGATGAGTCCCAAACTTTTATCTGTGTTTTGATCTTAGATACAATTCCTAGTAAAAACCTAATCTAAATAAAAGCACAGTGTGATTAATCAGTGTCTCATTAGTTTGTGTGAGTTAACATATCTACTTTTATATTATCAAAAATAACAACCTTCTATGGTTGCTTAGTGTTGACTTTAGATATTTTACATCTTATAAGAGGAAGGGTACATATCGTATTCATTTTATGGAATTTTTCTCTATTCTCATCTATTGTTTAGTTCTTGATAGGAAGATAGTGTCTTAAAAATTTCTTATGTATAATACTTCAATAAAATTAAATTTTGCCACAGAAACCTGTTGTCATTTATGCCTTCTGCTGCTCTTAGGACTTTTTTTACATGGCTTGGTCAATACAGCTAATCTGTAGTGCTGAGTAAAACCATAATAAGGAACAACTACATTTAAGCTGATGAATTTTCTCACGGTTAATTTTAAGACAAGAAAAAAAATGCAGTAGTAGTCCATATCAAATACATGTAGTGAAACTGCTGTTGTTGCTTGGCAACCCGGATCAAACTTTTAGGAGAACAATAAATACATACAGTGATCTGTAGAGGTTTGCCTCTACCACAAAGAGGTAGCTGATATTCCTTGATAGGTTAGTTTACTCAAAATGCGAGTTCTATCTGTGTATCTTTTCATGATTAAAAGTTTAAAATTATCTGTTTAGATGGTTGATAGAGTTATATTCACTTTATTTCTTCTCAATTTATATTGGCAAACAAGCGACCTTTGGGTGAATCTGTTGGGCAGATCGTCTGTCCAGCTTCCAACATGACTTTGAAGGTTTTGTGGAGCACCTTCATTTGCTCATTCACGAAGTAACTAATTTTAAGCCACTGCTGCTGGGGAGACTTTTTCAGAAAACTGTCCCTTAATGACAGTGTAAAGGGTTGTGTTTGCTTCTACATTTCAGACACCAAGAGGTCGAACACACCCAAATCCAAACCTCTCTGTTTCTGCCCTGTGAGGACAAAAGACCATAATGAGGTTCAGACTTTGAAATCTGCAGGGAGCTATAAATAAGAAGACCTGTATCATTATTAAAATTATACCAAGACATGAGCTCACCTTCAGTATGAATGACTGGAGTGCTTTGTGCCTGGTCTGTGTGGCACACATTCTTGTAGCTTCTGACCTCCCCTGTATGAAAGAGTCTGCAGCTTGTTTGCTGCAAAATTTAATGGGAGTAGAAGACAGTGTAAGCATTTATAGCTGTTCCCCAAGAACAACAGCATGCCCTTAAACAGCTGAGTCAAGACTGTGACCTGAACCTTTTTCCTGACCTAGCATTCAACCACCAGCATAGATACAGCCTTTCTTGTAAGGTGAACAACTTCAGAGTCTTGGAAAAAGAAAAGAACTTGCTTTCAGCAAAAATTATAAAACATTTATTGGAATAACTGCTTTCTACACACATGCTCCATTGCCTTCTGTTTCCAGATGAAGCATTTAATGTGTTGATAAAGTATCTTCTTCCTTGAAATAGCAGTAGATCATTTCATTACAGATTAACCTCGTGTCTGGTATCAGTTTTGTCACGTATGATGTAATGGTATTTGCATTAGAGGTCTGAACTTCACTGAACACATGGAGGAATTTTCTTTAAAAAGAACTTAACTCCCTCTAGACCAAGTTCTCATCATCAGTGCAACAGAAACTTAGCATACAAAGCGGAAAAAAAGGAATCACAGTGCAAGTTTTTCTTTTTTTTCTGGTTGAGGTTCAGTTCTGTAGCCTACTCAGAGTTAATGTCTATCATAAAGACTTTCACCTATTTTATAATTGGAAGAGCTAATTATTCAGGCCCAGCTTGAATGCTAAAGGAACCATGGTACTTTTCTATGTCTAGGTACATCCTAACTTTTTTTTCCTTTGGTTATAGATAAGACTGTTGTTTATATAAATGCATTTGTTCTCACACAGCCTTCCCTTTCAATTTTCACCTTTCAGCTACTGTCTAAGGTTCAGACTACTGTGTTTTCAAGAAAGATCCTTAAAAAGGAATAAGAATATGACACCACAATCATGAAAAAAGGAGAATTCACTTAAAACCTCCAGCTATAAAGACTTCCTTGAAAAGAATTTCCTCAGCAGGTTAATGTTCCCATCCTGTGGACAGGTTATCTAATGATAAGGGACAAGAGTTTAAATAACACATTCTTTTCTCTTAGGCACTAAGACAAAACTCACTTACTTACAAGACTAAATATGCTTCAAGGGGATTAAAACCAGACACAAAAGTGTAAAACACTGCAGAATAAGCCAGAGAGTGTTTTATTATCTTTTTCTTCCATCTGACTACAGTGGATGAATAAATCTAATACCATTTGATTTAACTGTCTCTGGAGAATAGTATGAAACTAAAGGAAGCTATGAAACAGTAAGCAAAAATTCTAAGTGTTTCTAGTTATTCTGACACATACCTAGATACCCCGCATATCATTAGTGCATGAATAAGACACTGGTGGATATGCTGCAACAAAAACCTTTCTTTTGCATTTAATACTCTTTCTGCAAAAGTGTTTTCCATTAATAGGCTCATATATATTGTGATTTCACAGAAATTCCTTACGGTTGTTTACAAGAATGGAGCTATTGATGGAATTGTGAGGGAATTTCAAAATTAGTTGATATGTAGTAATTCCGAATAATACACTTAGTTTTTATTATCTTCCTGGAGTTCACTCTACCTTTAGTCCCTCATTTAACATGATATCACTGAGCTGTAATACTGCTTCACATATGAGAGGTTCAGCATTTTAACTGCTTTAGTGGTCTTAAAGTGATGATACCTGTAATGCAGATCTAGAAAAAGCCTTTTGATGCTTAACACCTATAAACTTGTCAGTGTAGATCATGGAAAATCTATTATAACCATGAACACTTTCTACATCAAATTGAGATAAGCAGGCAAACCTTTTATGGCAATTTGAGAGGCATTTAATGGTGTGAATTGCTATTCAGAAGCTTTTATGCATGTGTTAAGTCCAATATAATACTTGAGCTTAAGAAGGTGACAAACATAGATAATAATTCTTTCTCTTCATAGGTTGTACCAAGTGTTAATGAAAATGGCATTGGAGGACTTAGCAGAAAACAAAAGCAACACAAAATATACAACAGCTATCATATGCTGTCATTTTAAAACATCACATTTAAATGATATATTAGTTAAAACATTAATGTACATGGAAGAAAACAAACAAACAAACAAACAAAAACCCCAAAGAAACAAACTAAGCCCTCAAAACAAAAAGACTAAAAAACAAGGAAAGAAAAATCTGCAGGTGAGCCTTATTTATTATTTGTTAATGGCAGTACCTTCCACCAATTGCTATATCTTTTACTTCCTCTAAAGAAGATAAAGTACTGCCCACTACCTATTAATTTGTTAATTCACTCAACACCTGTCCCAGTACTAGGAAACTGTTTTCCATCCAGAACCTTTTATATAGTTTATAAAGTTGCTAGCAAATTTAAAAATATATGCCTAATCAAGTCGTGATCCACCTCTTTGCAGGTATAAAGATTTTCCAAATACCTTTTGAGGGTTTTGTGGTTTTGAGTTTAAATATCAAAATGCACAAAACTATCAGCAAGGCTAGACTTCTCTAGCTAAGATTTTACAACAGTGACTCTCTAGTGCTTCCAACTTGGGCAAACATAGAGGTAAACTTTTGGTGTTCAGTTATTTGGAAATTAAGTACTCATGTGCTCTTTAGATGGGCTGAGAGATGCAGAAGAAAAAGAAAACAAAACAACACATTGAAACAAATGGAAATAACCAAAATTAAATGTTCAGGAAACATCAAAGCAAAGTAGGTATGTATTCAAAAAAGGTGAGGAACTGCTTTAAGGGACACTGACTAACTTTGGAATCATGGAGGTTACATCTGACCAAAGCAGAACAGATGAGGGGATTGAGTCCATCATCAGCAAATTTGCAGATGACACCAAGTTGGGAGGGAGTGTCGACCTGCTGGAAGGCAGGAGGGCTCTGCAGAGGGACCTGGATAGACTGGAGAGATGGGCTGACTCCAATGGGATGAAGTTCAACAAGGCCAAGTGCCGGGTCCTGCACTTTGGCCACAACAACCC
>NW_020955407.1:572819-575277 GCF_003031625.1 Empidonax traillii | reverse complement strand
CAAGAGGGCATGGTCTCAAGCTCTGCCAGAGGAGGTTTAAGTTAGATATTAGGAAGAAATTCTTTACAGATAGGGTAACTAGGCATTGGAATGGGCTGCCCAGGGAGGTGGTGGATTCACCATCCCTGGAGGTTTTTAAAAAGAGATTGGATGTGGCCCTTAGTGCCATGATATAGTAATTGGAGTTGGATCAGGGGTTGGACCTGATGATCTTGGAGGTCTTTTCCAACCCAATCTATTCTATGATTCTATGATTCTCTGACTGGATCTGCTGGATTGACTAGATCTGCTGGGTCAACTGGAGAGGTGAGGCTTACAAGGTTGTTAACCTTTTTTACTCATTGCCAGTTGATGCAACTTCTATTACATGTGATACATGAGATTGATACATAGCAAGCTTTAGTATAATTATAGATGTAAACTGCATATCAGTAACTAAAAGCATAACTCTCAGCTTATTTCTACTCACTACCTTCAAAATTCACACTAAGATACACTAAATATATGTATTTTTTAAAAAGGTGATAGTTCCCTGCATACAGTTTTTAAATGTGCAGCTAGCATAAACTAACAGTTCTTAGTAACAGACCAGAATATCAGATATCTATTTGCAGTTCTGTAAGAGCTCTTGCTTGTCCTACATTTTCCATGGTTCTTCAAGGCATTGCAGTTGGTGGAGGTTCCACTTTTGGGTCTTACATTTGTTGGGAATGTGGGGAAACACTCTTTAAGATGTCAATGTTCCCTAGGGCCTGAAGGTCACCACTACTGACAGAGATTTCACAAGCTCTGAGAGTTTTTTAACAAGAGAAAAAATATATATTAGGGATGGGATTCAGTTCAAGATATAAGTGCCTAAATGAAAGCACAGATGTTCTAAATTCTCGGTATAATCAGTGGAGCTTTTTAGTGCAGACACAGTCACCTGAACACAGATAACTGCTATCATTTTTTGTGAGATTCCATGGGATATCCTGCTTAGTGAGGATACTAGTGCTGTATATTCTTGTCCTTCAGTATCTATGTGGTAATCTGGACTAGTATGTATAGAATAATCCAGTGTTTCATTTGACATCTCCTTAGTCAATGGTATTGAACTGTTGGTCAGCTGAATAGCTTCAAAGAGTGTACAAACCACATTTCAGTCATCTGAAACAGTTAGAAACACCTAAATTTACTTTTCAAAATTGAACTCAATCTCAGTCCATGAATCTTAGTCTATGAATTCTTTCCTTTTATTTCTAGGCATTCCAAGAGAAATTGCAGAGAGCACATAGTTTAGATCTTAAGTATAAATATAAAACTGAAAATCCTTCAAACAGAAACCTGCTTTTTATTTGGAATGTCTCATCATTAGATGCTGATAGTATAAAATGTGATCTCTGTTCATATGCATAAAGCTACTCCATAAACAGATTCTGAGAATACAGAAATGAAACCATATGCATTTCAGTGAAGAGATATCTACAAAAATTGCATTCAAGAGCTGTTAGCCTTCCTAGATATTCCTTAGTAATTTTCAGAGCTAAAATATCTTTTCATATTGAAATAGAAAACAGACTAAATTTCAATATAGCAGGTCTACAACTCATGCAAATGGATTGGCTCTGTATAGTGCATTCCAACTGTAGTAGTAAGAATGCCACTGATGTTTTAAAGCTACACAGAACACTGAATCACTGTCTCTGCTTATGACTTGTCAGCTAAAATTACAAATCATACAGGGGTCTTCTAAGAACACTCAGGTGTGGGTAATGGAAAATAAAGAGAAAATATTTAATTTCTGTGACAAATTCAACCTGGTAGTCAATGCAGGAAAGCTTCCAAAGTTTCCATTTCTGACCTGCTATTTCTGAATCTTTTGAATCAGAAATACTCTTGAGATAGAGATATAATACAAAAAGGTTGGATTCTATTTGGAAGTCTTTGTTTAGTTTCTATACATAGCTCATCTCAGTGATAATTAAAATTAATTTTAATTTGTAAAAAGTACCATTAAAATTCAGCATTTGTAATAACTGACATCTAAGGCTATCAGTGTTCCTCCCTCAGTGTTTTTCAGTGACATCCATGCCAGGTTTATCGTATTTCCATACAATTTAACCAATAGTGTGCTCAGAATTTTCCATTTATATCAGGGATCTCAGCAGTTTCCTAAAATGTTGCAGGCTCAATATCTGGTTTTACTAGATCTCTGATAACATTCAGGAATAAATCTGTTCAACCAATCTACTTGAGTTGTTATGTTAAGTACTAGTTGACTATCATTTGCATAAAAATACAGAACTAAATCAAACTTACATAGAACTAAAAAATTAGGCTCCATTATACACTTAAGAGATAAAAGCCTCATGAACCTAACTGAACTATTCACAACTGGACAGGAATGGTATACAAAACATTGAGCTTACTCTCCAATTTCTTCCTTGATCATGTGGAACAGTAGTTCATAGAATTT
>NW_020955407.1:564260-570974 GCF_003031625.1 Empidonax traillii | reverse complement strand
GTTGAGCCCGAAGGATTTTTGTGCAGAATAATGCCCAAATACACAAGAGGGAAGAAAAAAAATCCATTTTACTTCAGTGTGAATGGGCCAGCTGAGTAGTACCTTTTTCTTGATAACAGTGTGCTTTAAAACCATATCAACAAATGTCAAGTTATTGTCATGACCGGAATACAGACTGAGGAACCAAAAAACCATACCCATCCTTCTTGGAAATCTCACTTTCCTTTCCCTGTCCTAAGTTTGCTGATCTCTTGTACACTCTGACACGTTTACTGTCAGCTCTATGGGGAAATGGACCATATTTTCACATCTCTGTAAAATGCCAATCTCACTTAAGAAACTCCACAGGTTACAGAAAAAAAGAATGAAAAAAAAGTCACTGTCATTTCAGTTAATGGAGTTATATCCTCAAACCTTTAGTTTCTTCCAAGACAAACTATTCTTATATTTATTCTATGATTCTATTCTGTTCTGAAACCAGCACTGTGACTTCAAAAATGGAACTGGGTATGCATCATAGCCATCTGTACAAGAAATACTGATTTCCTATACATTTTCTTTGTAAGAGAATTTGCAGGAAGAGTCACAGACTCATCAACTGCAGCGAAAAAAAAAAAAAAAAACAGAAAGGATTTTTTTAGTGTTTTCCTTCTAAGCCCTTTCCTTTGATAAAGAAATATGCAATAACAACTTATTGTATTATATATTTCTACTACCAGATCTCAGAACCTTTTTCTGGGAAGATCTAATATATTAAGCACCCATTCTAGAGATGGAGAAATGTACACATGCTGAAATTACTTTTATGAAGTCAACACATCAGAACAGGGACTGAAAATAGAAACAAGATGGAAACAATTGATGCTTTCACTGAAAAATGATTGATATGATCTTTTCTGAGAACCTTAGTAAGGCAGCTGATTTATTGCCTTGTACGTTTAAGAATTTCACTTGACAGTCCTCAGATATCATCATCTATATCTGGATCCATTCATCTACTCCTCTTTTTCCTATGAAACATGACACATCTAAGAGCGTATTCAATCACACCCGTACCCCAGCCAACAATACAGCCCTTGAGACTACAACCAGAAATTTTTCAAAGGAAACAAATAATAAAAAAAAAAATACTGCATTGCCAGACACCATGAATTTGTACTTATTTCCTGTGCAATTCTTGTGGAATAGACTGTATTGTCTAGTTTTACTCTTTTTTAAAATACGTTGTCTTGGAAATCTAATTTCTCTGTGGGTTGTTAAAATCTCTAGGAAAAAGCTATCAATTGTTGCAATATGCAACAACAAACTCCAAACTTATTTCCTTTGTAGTTACAAATGTTGTACTTTAAAAAAATAATAAAATAAAAAATACCATGTGTGATATTTTCTCAATTTAAGTATTGAGTATGTATGAAAAATCAGTAAAAGTAGAAATATTACTATTTGTTAGTACGAAGGCTTTTTTGGCTAGAATGAATTAAATGAATGCAAACATGAAAAATATGCAGCTAATCCATAAACAGTACTTAAAAACAAGCCTAGCAGTAAAGAAATGCACATTAATCAGAAGTCAGTGAAGAAGAATTAAGAATTGAGTGAATCATACAAGGTCTTATTAAAATGAAGGTGTTGATTACAGTTCAGGGATCATAAGAAGTCTTCTGAACTAGTAATGATATTCAACCTGTGCTCATACTAAACAGCTAAAAACCAGAACAGACCATCAAACAAACTTTATTGTTTCTGTCTTTTAAATTAGTTCTCCATATAGAATGCAGCTGAAGAAAAAGTGAAATTTATAGCACTGAACTATAATATTACCAAGAAGCAATTAAGTATTTTTAATATAGATCTGCTATGTCACGAAATTAAAAATAAAAAAAGTGTGCTCACAAGAGGGATTTTTCCCTGGAAAATATAATGTATAGTTTACACTTTTGAGGGGTAAATGTAGATTTCTAAATCCTTGAAGAAAAAAAAATTAGTTAATAGTATTAAATTATTTAACACATCAACATAAGCTTTCTATAGCTTATGAGCAAATATTAGTATCGAAAATGAAGGGGGGTTGACCTCAAAACCAACTATTTTGATATTGAGATTCTATTATTATAAGGAAAATTGCTATGGATTTCATGTTCTCCTTATCAGATATTTTGACCCATGCCTTTTAATAATATGTTCTTTGGATTGTAAATGTCATGAAAGTCATAAGCATTTATAGCTTCAAGTGGAAAAAAGAAAACAGGAAAAAAAAAGAGAGAGAGAGAACATGGATAAAGTTTTTAAATATCAAATGTCTTTACTGCCAGGCTCCTTCTTTCCTGAAGGCTAGAAGGATGGAGAAATGTTAGCATGGGCTAACACCCATATAGCTTTGCAGCCTTTAAGGACTGTTACAGATAAGCATAAGAAATGAAGCTTTAAATATGTTGGCAGGATTCTATAGGCATCCTAATGTATCAAAGATTTGTCATCTGTCATCAAATTTATCAGCTGGCTACTTTAACATCTTTAGACCAGACACAAAGTGTGCCATTAGTGGTACTTATTGCTAACTTTATTCTTATGTATCTTGATGTTCCATGGAAGAAGGATTTCTAGTAACTTTTCATATGTATGAAAACACACTCAGCATTATTAATTGGTCCTGACACAAGCAATATATTTGCTGCCTATAACTGAGCAAAAAGCCTTACTCAGTGCAAAGCTTTCATCAAATTATCTACCAGTGAAAGCTGACAAGCTGATTGAAAATGTCAGGGGAAGGTGATATATAGCAACACAATTTTCATTGCACAAAGCAGTATTTCTAGTCCCTACAATTTGTACTGAAATTCATTATTCTTCTCCATTATGGGTAAAGGGGAAACTCTGTAAGTGCCCAAGTCTGTGACTTCTCTAATTTGAAATCTAACTCAAATGACTGCTTTCTGCAGGGAGATGACTAAATGATATACGGCCACTCACCAGGCATTTGTCTCCTGTTCACATTCAGGGAGAGGTATCAAGAATTAAACTCTGTGCAGCCATTACACTGGCAGGAATATTAAAGTTAGGACTGCGCTACATTAGATACAACATAATGAAGACTGTTGCATTGCAGTCAGTCTAGAATTGATGTCACGGGACAGATGTCTGTGTCACAAACACAGAGAGCTTCAGCACTGTAATTCAGTACCTGCTCTTGGTTGAACATTTCTTGACATAACATAATCACTTGCCATCCCTGTGGCCTCCTTGTGGGAATCCAAACAGGTTGATGTTTTTTTTTATCACAGCAGGAATTTATTGAACTGCCTGGACACACCTGTGCACAAAATGATCTAGTGGTACTCATTATATGTATCCAAACGAGAAAATTATACTAACAGCTGATGGGAATGCATAAAACCATGTGAAAAAGCTGTTATATGTAAGATTTATTTTTTAAAAGTTAAATTGAAGTAGCCAAGTGGTAAATTCAAACTTGTAAAATTAAATAATTCATAGAATCTTAGAATATCCTGAGTTGGAAGGGTCTCATAGACGTCATCAAAGTCCAGCTCCTGGTCCTGCACAAGACAGCACCAGGAATCACGCCATGTCCCTTATTGTCCAAACACTTGAACTCTGGCAGGCTTGGTGCTGTGAGTACTTACTTCCCCTATTCCACTATGCCCAACTGCACTCTGGGTGAAGAATTTTTTTCTAACATCCAATCTAAAGCTCCCCTGACACAGCTTCATGCCCTTCCCTTGGATCCTGTCACCGGTCACCAGAGAGAAGAGATCAGTGCCTGCCCCTCTGTTTCCCTCTTCCCCAGGCTGAACAAGCCAAGTAACCTCAGCTTCTTTTCAAACGACTTCACCTCTAAACCCTTCACCATTTTCATGTTCCTCCTTCAGATGCTGACCATTTACTGACGTTTTCTTAGTTTTAGAGGTTGTTTTTATTTATTAATATTACTACTACTACTATTATTATTATTAACTATATTTGTAACTATGTGTTAGAAAAAATTCAGATCAAGGAATTTCAACCATTCTTCAATAAAGAAATATCATCCCCAAGGTCACACAGAAAACCAGTCCTGTACCTAACTTTTAGTTCAGTGAACACTTTGGTAGGCGGTGTATGAAAAAGTTCCCAGGCCTCACTTAGAAGAAAGAAATATTAGAGGTCACGGCATACAGTGACAAAGGCTTTCAGTCATGTACACCTCTATGTGTTCCTTTAGCAAAGCATGCATTTTTATTCTCAACTTCCTCACTTTGAATGTAAAGTGAACTGAGATATGTCTGTTACTCAACTGCGAAAACAAAAATGTGTTTGTGTGAAATGTACCAGGGGAAAAAACAAGCTTGGTACTTTGTCTCCTCTAGTTTTTCTATATTTCAGGAAAAGCATATACAAATAAAGACTAGCAGCACACACAAAACACATTCAGTAATTATTAGGAAAAAAGTAAGCCTACAAAGGTATAAGTCACACTAGGAATAAACTGCAGCAAATTCTTTCGAAATCAATAAATTCCCATTGGAAACTAAAATTGTTTCAGCAAGAAACAGAACCACCTGTCTTCTCTCTCCAGGTTAAGAGACCATTAGGAACCAAAATTATTGTTGGAAACTTGCACTTGGGTCTCCTGGTTTGTAAGTGTGAATTTAAAAATGTATTTTCTACTGGATGATTACACAGTCTATATGGGATATTTACAGACCCTTTTCTTGACATCTCTTCAATGCTAACAGCTTTACTTGGTCATTTCATAGGAAAACTGGGACTTAGAATTTGTCTACAGGCTCTACACCTAAATAGACCATTTATACATAAAAAAACCCTCTGTCAAAAACTAAGAATGTGTAACTTTTTCTCTTGCAGAGGTAGAACTGAAGAGTCTTGCATAGGTAGACAATGGTCACATAGCAACTGAAGTCCACATGACAGGGACCAGCAAATCCATCTCAGGAACAGCAAGACATCATTTATACTTGACAGATATTTACCATGATTTACTTCTATAGCAAAAAGCCCCAGTGAACCACAAAATTGAAAATTTGGTTTAGGTTATTGTGCAGCTCAAATGCAGAGATGAAATATTTTAAGCTATTTAGAAGTTCATGGAAATTTTATACCATATATGAAAATTCTCTAGCAGAAGTCTGTGGTCAGCTGAGACCTGTAAGTGAACTTGAGCACTATGGCATTATATTAAATATGTAGTTGAAAGATTAGCTTGGTCCATTATAATGGATGGACTTGAATGGAATCTGAGTAGAAATGAAGACTCCAGAATAGTAAAGTTCAAGATTTTTCCAAAATCTACAACACATTATTATTATTATTATTATTATTATTATTATTATTATTATTATTATTATTATTATTATTATTATTATTAAGATAGCTCATTTGCTCAAGGCATTTAGAAGAATGTATCCTTTTTTTATTTATTTACAAAATTTCTTCCTGAAAATTCTGAGATGAACAAATATCCTTCTCTTGCCAGGATACTAATATGAGCAGACAGAGAAGCAGCACGCCAGATCCACTCATATCTACTTCATTTTGTGTTTTGAAGTGCTTTTACAACCAAAAAGAAAAAAGCTTTGCAGAATGCTGAAAAACACTGGCAACAGTTTGTTTTGCTTTTCCTATGTCATAGCATACATTATTACCCTAGTCCTGTCTGAAGTGTCACACGAGTTGTACCTGCCATTTTATTGAGGTTGATTAAAAAAAAAAAAAAAGCCAAATGGCTAAATTATATTGTAAATTCTGTGCCTGGTGGTGCACAATTATTCAAAAGTTCATAAGAAAATTATTTCTTCAGTGGAAAGAGGTCAGGATCTGAAAGTCAACTTGATACCTAATCAAGAAAAAGAACAGTATCACTAGTAATAAAGATTCTGCAGGTCAAGCATTTCCTTGGGCAACTTCTAGGGAAACGGACTATTCCCCAAATAGACTTTAAATTACATCTTTACAATTCTATTATCTTTATTATGGTAGAATTTGAGGATGCAATTTGATGAGAAATCAATTTGATAAAGGACACTGCAAATAAAACTGGTTTCTGATGACTATATACAAAATAAAATATAATCTAATTCAACTTTAGATTGATGTTGATTGTAAAATATAAGAGACCAATTCATTAAAAGCCCACCAGTAATTTACGTAGGAGCATATAAACAAGTAAACATAAAAGCAAGTTCAACAACTTTTTTAATTGTAGTCATTTGAGGACTGAACTACAGACTGAGGGAAAAGAAAGGCTTCATATTTTCCTTCTCATTTGTCCTTTGCTCCAAGTACTGGGTGAAGATTGCTCAAAGATATTGTTACTCGTCAGTGGCAGACAGTGTTCTGAATGTGAACTGTAAGGTACAGATGGGCATTCACACAGGCTGTTACAATCTGTGATAGTTTTTAATCATCAGCATATTTTAATGATAATAGAAGAAGCCAAGCCTGGAAAAAGATGAATGAAAAAACAAAACCACACAATTCTTAATGCCATTTTATGATTTCATGTAGCTGTAGAGATAGATGAACATGAAGGGAGAATTGATAGACAAACAAGAAACTAAGTCAGAGCTAATTAAAAGGAGAAAAGAATGAGGTGTGTAAAAACTAAAGACTGCTGACTAAAAACTGCAGACAAAATTTCTCCCCATTAACATAAAAAGAAAATGAGACCAATGACTAGAAAAAAAAAAGGTATATTAT
>NW_020955407.1:562687-564036 GCF_003031625.1 Empidonax traillii | reverse complement strand
TGAACATGAAGGGAGAATTGATAGACAAACAAGAAACTAAGTCAGAGCTAATTAAAAGGAGAAAAGAATGAGGTGTGTAAAAACTAAAGACTGCTGACTAAAAACTGCAGACAAAATTTCTCCCCATTAACATAAAAAGAAAATGAGACCAATGACTAGAAAAAAAAAAGGTATATTATGTGTCTGGAACAAAACAGAAGTTGAAAATATTAATAACACAGTGTTAAAAAGTACCAAAGACAAACTTTCTAGGGCAAGTGGTAATTCAGCATCATTTGTTCTCTATCTTGGAATTCTCTTGCAGAAGCTGCTATGTATCCTTTAAGAGACCTTTTGTGCTACCTCTGGGTTCATTGGAAAAACAAAAAGTATATTATTTGTGTTATCTCTGCCTCAGCACGTTTTTCTGTTAAGACATTCCCAATGAACTTTCAATGAAAATGATAACTTTAAAAATTGTAAAAGATAAATAATGTTAACTTATGAATTATTTTTTTTCTAATTTTGTTTACCATGGATGTTTTTAGGGACTTGATTGACTGTATTATTCTAAAGTTCTGAAGTTCCATAATAAGTCCAAAGTGTATTTTGACAATCTTACTAACTTATTATTTTGCTTATAGAACTAAAACTATACAGTCAAGTGAAATCACTGTTTCTTAGTACAAATTTTCTTATTCTGTCCAAGCTAAAAGTATATTTTATATATATATATGTGTGTGTGTATATATATATATATGGGAGCCCCCGGTGGTCCAGGGGAAAATTCACTGCACTGTCACTGCAGAGATCCGGGTTCGATTCCCGGTCGGGGCCCCTCCCCGGGCAGATGGAGCTCGTTAGCCCGTAAGGCAATCCATCTACGTCCTGAGGACCTCACTGCCACCGTCCAAGCGTGCTTGGCCCCGGCAGATGAACCTCAGGATTAAAAAGGTGGGCTCAGTTCCGCGCACACTGTGTCTCACCTAAAAAATCCAATGCGCAGGCTGGAAGGTGGAAAGACCTTCCCCGGTTCTTCGTTCGCAAAGAGACTGGCCATTATATATATATATACACACACACATATATGTATCTCAAATCACACTAGTACATGGATGGAGCCCCCGGTGGTGTAGAGGAAAACACACTGCACTGTCACTGCAGAGACCCGGGTTTGATTCCCGGTCGGGGCCCCTCCCCGGGCAGATGGAGCTCGTTAGCCCGTAAAGGCAATCCATCTACGTCCTGAGGACCTCGCTGCCACCGTCCAAGCATGCTTGGCCCCGGCAGATGAACCTCAGGATTAAAGGGTGGGCTCAGTTCCGCGCACACTGTGTCTCACCTAAAAAATCCAATGCGCAGGCTGGAAG
>NW_020955407.1:514592-562381 GCF_003031625.1 Empidonax traillii | reverse complement strand
AGATGGAGCTCGTTAGCCCGTAAGGCAATCCATCTACGTCCTGAGGACCTCGCTGCCACCGTCCAAGCGTGCTTGGCCCCGGCAGATGAACCTCAGGATTAAAGGGTGGGCTCAGTTCCGCGCACACTGTGTCTCACCTAAAAAATCCAATGCGCAGGCTGGAAGGTGGAAAGACCTTCCCCGGTTCTTCGTTCGCGAAGAGACTGGCCACCACCACCACATGGATAAAATCGATAAAGTTACTGCATACTTTCAAATTTCTAGGTTGAACAAAATAACTACAAGGCAGACCTTGACCACAAATACATCTATAGACTTTCTTGATCTGTCCAAATATAAAGCATAATAGAGAAAGCTGTAGCAAGCAAATTGACTAAAAATATAATTAAAAAAAAAAAAAAGAAAAAAAATGAGAGAGTTTGAGGAGACCATACTTTCAGTATTGCCCTTACTACAAATTCAAATTGGAAACACTAGTTTCTGTGGCAGTTTTACAGGTACCTTGTGTAGATCCAGTTTTGTTGATTTTGGAGCTGTGGTAAAATGGAGAAGCTATTGCCAGTCAGAGACCAGTAAACTGTAGGAAGCAGCAACTGCAGAGTGTATATTCTGAACATAGTGCTATTTCTCATATAACCAGCTATTGGGATCATATCATTAAAAACAAAGCCTTCAGCAGGTAGGTCACTATATGTTCAGAATTTCCAAGTAACGGAAGCCATTACAGAGAGCTTTACGAGGGTGTTTGTGGGGTTTTTTTTAAGCAACAATATGCATTAGGAAGTCTAAAAAGTAGTGACCAACACATTTATTAATAACCACCACATTCTGAAAGTGTTTTCCTCTCCTAAAACAAAGAAGAAAACACACGGTATTGTCACAAGAGGATATAAAACTGTCTATAAGCCAAACATCACAAAAACCATAGAAGTTCTGTACGTTGCTTATAGCTCTAACACTACCTTTTACTGTGATTGACTGCTCATCTCTTTTACCAACACATCCTTTAAAAATATTTCTATTGATCGAACTTTGTCTTCCCTTTCCCTCTTCTAATGAAATGCCAGATCTTTTTATCTTCTTTCAATTTCTCTCTTATCATCATTGTCTCCTGGCTCTGTCTTATTTCTCCCATATGCTTCTTGCATGTTAAATAGATTGATATTTTAAGGTGTTTATACAGTGATGATGTTGCTTTACTGGCATTAAATGCTTTACTGCATCTAGCCCTTGAACAAAAGTCCATGTTTGCACTTCATCCCACAAAACTCATGAGAGATCAGGCACCAAAACCTGTTCTGAAAATGGACAAAATGTAATTATTAGGATAATCAGAGTATACTGGTACTTTTGATTTACTGCTACTGAGGGTGGACTCCATCTGCCAGATCAGAAGCCTGAAGTTCTTACCGAGAACTAGAAAGAGAGTAGGCAACATTACTAAGGACTCAAATCTTACTGATTAATGCTAAGCTGCGAACACAAAACTGACTGCACCCAAGAGAGTACTTTTCTGCTGTGTGATAAGGACTAGCCATGCACCACAGGAAAAAAAAAAAAAAAAAAAAAAGAACTCAATATAGGGTTTGATTTGAAAAAGAGCACTATTGAAAAGTGGACCGATCCAAAAAAGTCTACACTAAAACACTTCTGAGGATGATCAGACATCTGATTCATGACTGGAGGACATACTTATATAAAACACAGTACAGCTTTGATTTAGTATATTCCTGCTATCTTCCAGCGGCCAGGCACTGTTCATCATGAGCTATATTTCTCTCTTTTTTAAAGAAGCTAGAAATACTGTAATTTCCTTCTCCAGCTTGTGTTCTGGCTTGAACCTTTTCTCTTAGAACGTTCATTTGGGGGGTTGCAGAAGGGGAAAAGGAGACACAAACATTCTTTCTAGTTTGTTTTTTGGAGCAAGAAGTCAGTTATCTTAATAGTAATTTCTTATCCTATATAAAGGCTACTTTTAATTACAACTGTATATCTGCATCAATAATGATTCTGTATTTGTATTCTGAGACCTTAGATTTAAATCCCACTCTTCCTGGGACATTGTCTTTCTTTAGAAAAAGAATCTCATACCTCTCCTGTCTCTGAGGAAGATCTGAAAATGATGAAGAATGACTGAAAATAATGGTCTGATAGTGAGAGCAAAGGATCAGAAACCTTGACAGAGAAGAGCCTGATCCTGACAATGAGTGGTTGATAAATTACCTAATGCCTACCTCTGGGAATTATATCCTATCCTGAAAGCAAGCTAAAAAATTTTCTACATGTGTACATATAAAATGTACCTAGATTTATAATATGGACAATGGTTAAGGAGAATTTTGATCATAAGCAATGAGATACTCAGCATAAAACAGTTGTTAAACTTACTTCTACAGTGAATTGTAATTTGTACAATGCAGTAAAAGTCACTGGGACAAAAAATAACCATGCCCTTTCACTTTATTCTGGTTTTGAGATCAGATGCCCACTGTGACTCTTCAACCTTCCTGCTAAAAGCTGAAATAACTCCCTCAAACCACAGAGCTACATTTCCAGCCTTCAGTTTTAGCAATGGCTTAAGTCATGATGGCTTAAGTTACTGAGCTGAAGCTTATTACACCGAGTAAACTGGAAATAGTGTAGAACGCTTTTGCAATATTACATTACAGAACAATAAAATGGTAAATGTAAGTCAATATAGATAAGTGTGAAGTGATGTTAGGCACTAAGAACATAGAGACAAGGAAACAGAAAGGTCTCATTAGGCTCATGTTCTGAAAATGTCCCCATACAATGAATACTGAGTGGTCTGGCCACCCCGTCTCATAGGTAGACAGTGTAGAACTGGAAAAAACAACAGAGAAGGATGATCACCTTCTCACTAAGCAGAGTAGGAAGGATGGAAGAATACTACATTGCATTAACTTTACCACAGTAGCTATTCAGCTTTCATGGGGACCTGCTCAAACGCTTTATAGCTTGTTCATATTTATGATGTCATTAGTGTTGATTGGAACGTGCTTTGATCATCGACAACTGCTGCACACTAACTGGTTAAGCTCTGTGTGTGCATTTTATCTGGTTTCCTAATGCAAACCAAAAGATAAAAGCACTAGGTTGGAAAAGGGTAAACAAGAGGTGATACTAATTCCACTGGCATTTTTTTTCAAGAGAACCCAGCATAATAACATCATCAGGATTCGGAGAAGGATGGTCGTAACAGTGACAGCAAAAGAACAAGGGAAACATCACAACTATACCTGTGCACACTGCTGGCTCATGCTCAGCTTGCAGACCCCCAGGTTTTTCTCAACAGAGCTGCAACCGAGTCTGCCAGTCCACCATATTTTCCTGTTAGAGGTTCTAACAATAATTCAATTCCTATAAACCAGCACATTAAATCCATAGGCAGCTCTATTTCTTCCTAAGTTTGTGCTTGTGTTGACTTCCCCACAACCTTGTACTCCAACTCCCTCCAGACTAATCTACCTCTCTCTCGAACACAGCCAACCTATTTTACACAGCTCTGTCTCCCTCTGTAATTTCACAGTGTTTATAGTGAAAACTCCTCAAGTTTAAGTCTTAATTTTGCATTACTTGTATGGTTATGAGTTTACTTCTCACAGTTTTGCTCTCTTTTCAGAGAAGGATTTCCAGAAACCTTACTTCTTCTGAAACTTTCCTGGACATCTGAGACCTTCTAGAACTCAAATATGATGCAAACTGACCTCACTATTTACTACACTAATTATTCTGTCTTTTAAGCTGTTTTAAGTTTCAAAACCACATTTTCCACTCTGGTTACATATAATGCTATCACCTCACTTACGAAATGAGCAGAGCTTAAAAGCCTGTTTTAATATAGCTTATGCCAGTCTTGTGCATCATATCCCACAGATGCTTAGACAGCTTATCCTCTGAGAGGGGTACCTCAGAATTAACTAGTTAAATCCTTAAAAAATACTCTATACTTGCAGTCAGAATAATAGTCTTGACTGCCACAGGAGAGGGGCATAAGAAATTTTTAACAATTCATGTACATCAATTTGGTTTCTACTAAATATATTTGTAACCAGAAAAATGTTGATTGAGCTACTACAATTGCAATTTTTCAGATGTTGTTCAGCATCATTATGACACATCTTTCTACATGAATATTCTTCCTCTTCTCTGTTGTAGGAAGTGTAAGGTAGCTGACTGAAACAGGGAACGCAAAACATTCAGGACAGTATGTGACATTTTGTCCTCTGCCTGCATAGAACCATATCTAACTTTCCAAAAGTAATCAAAGGTGCAGATTCCTCAAACTTCCCTGTTCACCTCACTTATTCTTGTCCTTAAGCAGTAGCCTGGCTATTCTCCAATACATTAAGCTTTAAAAGTGTTTTTAGAATATGGCAGCATGTACTCAGAAAAAGAATGGTGAACAACAATCTATTGCTTGGATTAACAGCAGTGCTTACATGCATTATATGAAGTCGATTTTTAAAAGTTTGAAAAATTCTCCTAAATACATTTCTACTTGTATTCCTTTCCTAACAATGTTAGAAATAAATACCCTGCTGCCATCTTTTTTTTTTTTTTAAACCTCTGCAATTATTATTATTATTATTATTATTATTGCACAGAGAAAAGGATAGCATTCACTCATGTCCTGATGCTAAAACATACTTCAAAATGAAAGTCAATTCAGCTGACTCTTGAAGGAAGATAATTTGTTTATTTGCTAGGGGCATCATTTCATGAGTATCCAAAATTATGAGATTTTAAGACACACCATACTGTGAATAAATTGATTAACTTCTGATTAAACTGCTGCAGCAGAAGACAAAGAGATTCAGAGAGAGAGAGAGGAGAAGGGATAGAAACACTTAGTAAATTATTGAGGGAGGGGAGTCTAAAAATCCCAGATTGCTTTTCCTTTCCCTGCCGCTTTATCCCCACTTTATCTGCCCCCAAAGTACACTCATGCACTAGATTTAATTAATAAGTTGGGGAACTGATAAAGCACTCACTACTTCTTGCTGACTTCAGAAATATCACTGAAGATATCCACTTGAGGAAACATATTGGCTCAACTCATAGCTTGTTTTAAGTCAAAACATACTTAATTTGTCATACTTTTTGCTTTGTAAGATCCCAGTAGTACTTAAAGTTCTGTATTTTGCAGTGGTTTCCCCAGTGATTGCTTACATGAATAGCTTTTTTCACTTAAGTCAGTGAACATTTATCCTATTCCCTGACACTCATTTTCTCTCCTTTCCCTCTTCACCTTCAAAAGGGTTCAATCAAAGTTTACTGTGTTCAAAGATAGGCTCTTTAATGTAGAGATTAAGTTAGTGATGATAGAGGCTTTATCTTGTTTGTTCATAGTTTTCCTTTAAAGGGATGACTCCCAGCAGCAAAAATGAAATACCGATTAGCTTTTCCCCTTCTACTACGCTACCAGTGAGCTGAAACACTACAAGCTGAGGATGGAGGAGAATGGTCCCTCCTCAAAAGAAAAACCTACTCCACTGGGATAAACAGAGCAAGACAAACTTCCAGAACGGAGTTTGTAACAGGAACAAGGAATTGAGAAAAGCAGGGAACAGTAACATCCCTTTAGTGATGACAGTAAGAGTTTTTCCGAGGGACTCAGTAGAGACCGTACAGAGATTTTTGCTGTCAAACCTCTCCTCTAAGTTTTAAAGTACATAAGCCTTAAAGAATGTAAAAATTCATAGTCCTTACGTATGTACAGAACTTAGTTTCAGAGAAATTGATATAGAAGACCAAGTATTATACAATTATGCTTTCAAGTAGTCTGTCCTTCATTTCTCCAGCCATAATACTTCTTCACTTTAAAAGATAACAGTCTTACATCTGTGTTACAGCAACAGCCTCTCTAGGTTTACTGTGTCCTGATTAAAGATAAAAGAAAAATTTAACAGACAGTTACATGAGAAAAAGCGCCAAAATATTTCATCAAAACCATCTAAAAAGTTCTGCTTGCGTATTCTGTCTTGTCTTCCTTCTTCCTGTTCAAATAAGTCTTTCCTCTCCTGCCATTTCCCATGATTGTTGCAACGCAAGAGTATTCTTAACTCAGCACTCCACTACAAGCTCCTGCTTGTTCTTATCGCATCCCTCATCCACCTTTTGTCTAAGTCCCTGCATTTTCTTTCACCAAAAGGTCAGATCATGTTTCTTCATTTTGTTCCACAATTCAGCTTTCTTATCCTCTTCTCTATCAAGATTCCTATGTAAACTTGGTTTCCCTCTCAACATTTTCCACCTTCTCTCTACTCCTCCCAACTGAAGCCTCTAAAAGCTGATAGGGTACACAGTAGAAAAGATCACAAAACTTTGCAGTAGGTTTCATAAGTCAAAAACAAATAATAATAATTAAAAAAAAAAAAAAACACACACACACACGCACACACAAAAACCCCCAAACACAACCCCCCTAAAAAAAATAACAAATAAACTCTTTATCAATCCAGAAGGACAAGAGCTATTGTTGAACACTTTCTTAGAGTCATGGAGACACCTTCATGTTTTATGTTAAGACACTGCTAGCTTTCCCACATAATTCTAGTTTATGCATAAAAATTCTTTCTACAAATAAAGACAAAAAAAAAAGTGAAGAAAAGTTATTAAGAATTTGAGCATTCATGAAATATTAAAGGTATGACAAATACAAAGCAAAGCAGTATTGCATACCAACACAAAGGTTCTTAAGAAGCTCTCGATGGCTCCTAGGAAAAAAAAAGAATTTCTTCTTAAAATATAATTTTATATAACAGGTATTCAGCACTACATAAAACTAAGATATTTGCAAAGCCTAAAGCAGCATTTCTGTATTGAGCAAAATTACCCTTGATCTTAAAAGTGTTTTATAACCAAACTGATTCTATATTTCTATGATTTCAATCAAAGTATTATTTCAATGTAACATTAAATTTAAGACAAATTCAGTTGATTTTTTAACTTTCTCATAGATATCATACTTTAATGGTACCTTAAGAAATATGGCATAGTGTTGAACAAGATGATTAGTGTTTCCTACACTTTTCCTCAGAATACACAAAGCCAATATCACACACTACTGATACCTTCTATAGGAGATTTAGTAACCAGGTTTTGTTACTGTATGGATCTAGAATTATTAACATTCTGAGCATTTTCACATTCATACCTATTTAGGGGGTGAAACAAAGTCATTATTTTCATAGACGTCTAGGCTTCAATTGCTTATACATTCAACTAATTAGCCATTAGCTGAATTTTAGGCCGTTTATTACCTTAGAGTACTAAACTATGTTTTCTAAATGTTGATGATTACATTATAGGGATACTTCCCACTCATCCTATGAAAGAAGTGAAACTGTTATAACCCAGAATAGGCAATTAAGGTAATGGACTCAGCTGTCAGGTTAGAAAACACTCAAAATTTCAAAAAGTAATGCTCTTCAAAAGTTTAGAAAGAAAGATTAAAGATTGAGCCCTACAGTCTGGTGACTGAGTCTAGAGAAGGAAAGATTGAGAGGGGATCTCATTAATGGATACAAACATCTCAAAGGCAGGTGCCAAGAGGATGGTGCCAGACTCTTTTTGGTGGTGCCCAGCAACAGGACAAGGACTGATGGCCATAAACTGAAACACAAGAAGTTCCACCTCAGTATGGGGAAGAACTTTTTTACATTGAAGGTAGCAGAGCACTGGAACAGGCTGCCCAGGGAGATCGTGGAGTCTCCCTCTCTGAAGACACTCAAAAATGCTTCTGGATATGTTTCTGTGTCATCTGCTCTAAGGAACCCTGCCTTGGTAGGGGAGTTGGACAAGGTGATCTCTAGAGGTTCCTTACAGCCCTAACAATTCTGTGATTCCATGACAAGCAGTAACACATTATGAAAAAAACCCACAAAAGACAAACCGGAAGTCAATAGCTTTTCAATACAAAACACAACAAAAAATCCTTGAAGAGTAAGAACACAGGAGTATGTCTTCTTAGGTTTGGACAATTTATTGGTTGTTTCTAAGAAGTTGCTTCTCATCACACTTCTCAGAGTGATTTTGGTAGAAATCTCCAAACCTTGAAGAACAGATTCGTGTTTGACCCAGTAAGCCCATTTCATCTACAGTTCTGTGACCACCCTGAGGGAGTTCAAAGTGCTCATAATGATTTATGTAACAAGGTTTACTCACCTCAACTGTCAAGTACAATTTCAGAAAAAATAATGAAACTGCCATACGGACTGTGACTTTCAAACCTGACACTGATGATTATATCTTGTTGCTTATTTTTTTAAAAAAACTTAATTGGCATATTAAATTTGTGACTTTAACTGACCAAACTTCCATTGAAAATTTCCATGTGGTACAGTTGCTTCATTAGCTCTTCCTTAGTTAACTCTATGTATTCCTTTTCCACTAGAAAAACCTATTCTATATGATTTTATGCAGAGAAAGACAATATGAGCTTTTTTGACATTAACTGTATCTCAACAGCTGTCAAGATTTGAGACAAGCAGTGCATTCTTGCTGTCAAAAGAAAGTAAAAATTTTAAGCTCTTTTTCTCTAGCAAAATCAAATTATTAGAAAAGGAAGTTAGAATAAGTCCCAGGTTTCATGATACACTATTCAGGTCGGTTAAGAGCAAGACTCGTGGAATGCTTGTTCCAACTTCTGGCAAAATGTTATACCTCTAGCCTGGAAACTTCTGCTCCAGGAGCTGTGAGAGAGAAGAAATCAATATGTGAGGACAATGAATTTCTATGCCCTTCCCTGTGAAAATCCTCATTTTGGTTATCCCTAGGAACAGAATTCTACTAATTTTATGTCTTCTTTGCACTACATTTGGAGAAAAAAATGGTAGGGGAGAAGAATACTATAATCAATTGCTCAGAGCAGTGAGGATCTTTGCAATTGCAAGGATTTTAAAGGAAATGACTTAGTTTGAAAGTCGTCTTTAAAGTGGAACTAAAACTATAAAAAAATAATGTTACTGTAAAACGGCCAGATTATATTGACATATCAATGCCAAAATTCCAGAACAACTCAGCTATTGAATTGCTCTAAGATAGATAAGCCAAAAATGGTTGGTTGGGGTTTTTTTGTTTGTTTGTTTGGTTTTGGTTTGTGTTTTGGTGGGGGTTTTTTGTGTTGTGTTGGTTTTTTTTGTTTTGTTTTGGTTTTGTTTGTTTGTTTGTTTGTTTGTTTTTAACATTGATTTATGACAACCAATCAAGAGTTTTGTCCAAATGAGGATGAAATTCCAAATTTTATCACAGGAAATGTGACGACAACTTTATTGTTTAATTTCAGAAGTTCTCATTCTCCAGAAATTATTTAAATGTATGAATGTAGAAAGGCAAGAACAGATCAAATATACAAGTTTCTCTGCTTGTGTCCTATTATTCTTCAACTCTAATATAACCTTAACGGCTTTCACACTAACAGCTTCAATCTCTGATTATTTATGTTTCTATTATATCTCTTTAAACAAAGATAGGAAGATTAAAACTGCACACAGCATTCAAGATACAAAATCTATACTGTATCTTTGATGCTGTAAAATCTTCCATTTATTTTCTTAATAATTTCTAACAATTTATTTGTTTGTTTTTTTTTTTTCCAATAATTACTCTATACTGAGATGAAACACACAAATATCAGACATGAACACCAAAAACTGCTCTTTAGTCTGTCACTGTGAACTGAGTCAGGACTTTTTGATCTTCCTTCTGTACCCGTATACCTTTTCACACATGTGCTAAATTTCATTATGCTATTTCATAATACAGTTCCACAGTGTCACAAGACTCTTTGTTCTACAGTCTTCAACTGATTAATTTGATTTCCTGAGTGAACTGCTTTTCATTCTGCCTATTATTCCATTTTCAAGGTATTAAAGAACTCATCAGCTTGTAGTTTCAGTACTGATCTCCAGCTACAATAAACATTTACTGTTTTACTGTTTCCTGACCTCTAGCCATGATATAGTAATTGGAGTTGGATCAGGGGTTGGACTTGATGATATTGGAGGTCTTTTCCAACCCAGTCTATTCTATGATTCTATGATTCTAGCTGCTCACTTTTCTTAAAAATGTGTTTTATGGGACTCAGCAGCAGCCTTTTAAAAATTTAGAAAGCTTCTGTCAATCTCTTATCCACACAACAGCTAACTCTTCCAAGCCTTCCAATAAATCTTATGGTAGAATTTCTCTTAAACAAAACAAAACAACAAAACAAAACAAAACAGAGTTGTTTGGTTGAATGAGGAGAGGAGTAGGAAAACCTGTCTTACCAATGGGTGGCTAAAGGGCTGCTGACACCAGCAGAATTTTGCTTTTTTCAAGCATGGGGTACCTAGACTGCTACAGTAGGATGAACTTCATCTATCTATCAAGTGCAAAAGGACTCTAGCCCATAAGTTGTCGGGGCTGATCAGGAAGCCTTTTAACCACGTTTGAAGGGGGAAGGGTTGAAATCAGGCTCTCCAGAGATGAGTCTAAGGGTGGAAACCAGAGTTAGAAGTTAAATCAGTAGCCCAGCTGAAGTGCATGTACACCAATGCACGCAGCATGGGTAACAAACAGGAGGAGCTGGAAGCCATCGTGCAGCAGGAAAGCTATGGAATAGTCACCATCACAGAAACGTGGTGGGATGACTCGCATGACTGGAGTGCTGCCATGGATGGTTACAAGCTCTTCAGAAGGGACAGGCAAAGTAGGAGAGGTGGAGCGGTAGATCTACATGTTAGAGAGTCTCTTGACTCTGTAGAACTTGAAATCAGTAATATGGTTGAGTGCCTGTGGATCAGAATCATGGGGAAGGCCAACAAGGCTGACATCCTGGTGGCAGTCTGTTATGGACCAACCAGTCAGGACGATGAGGGTGATGAATTATTCTACAAGCAGCTGGCAGATGCCTCAAAATCACCAGCCCTTGTCCTTGTGGGCAACTTTAACGTGCCGGATATCTGCTAGAAACTCAACACAGCATAGAAGAGGAAGTCTAGGAGATTCCTAGACTGTATAGAGGATAGTTTCCTGCTCCAGCTGGTAAATGAACTACAGGGGGTGGGGTCCTGCTAGACCTGCTGTTCTCAAATAGAGAAGGGTTGGTGGGAGATGTGGTGGCAGGAGGTCATCTGGGGCACAGTGACTATGAAATAATAGAGTTTTCAACACTCAAGGACCTGCTGAGCCACTTGGATACTCATAGATCTATGGGATCCATCCTAGGGTGATGAGGGAGCTGGTGGAAGAGCTCGCCAAGCCACTCTCCATCATTTGCCAACAGTCCTGGCTCACTGGGGAGGTCCCAGATGATTGGAAGTTATCGAATATCACACTGATCCACAAAAAGGGCTGCAAGGAGGACCCGGGAAACTACAGGTCTGTCAGCCTGACCTCAGTGCCTGGCAAGGTTATGGAGCAGATCATCCTAAGTGCAATCACACAGCACCTACTGGATGGACAAGGGATTAGACTCAACCAGCACAGGTTTATGATGAAGTGACCCACCTGGTGGATGAGGGGAAGGCTGTGGATGTGTCTATCTGGACTTCAGCAAAGTCTTTGACATCTTCTCCCACAATATTCTCCTGAAAAAACTGGCAACCCACAGCTTGGACAGGGGCACTCTGTGCTGGGTTAAGAACTGGCTGGAGGGCCGGGCCCAGAGAGTGCTGGTGAACGGGGCTGCATCCAGCTGGTGGTTGCTCACCAGTGGTGTCCCCCAGGGATCAATGCTGGATCCAGTTCTATTTAATGTCTTTACTGATGATCTGTATGAGGGGATCATCATTACTAATCTTAATTGCTAATGATTATTCATCATTAGCAAATTTGCAGAGGACACCAAGTTGGGAGGGAGAGTGTTGATCAGCTGAAAGGCACGAGGAATCTGCAGAGGGACCTGGACAAGCTGGAGAGTTGGGTTGATTCCAACGGGATGAAGTTCAACAAGGCCAAGTGCAGGGTCCTGCACTTTGGCCACAACAACCCCCTGCAGCGCTACAGGCTGGGCACAGAGTGGCTGGAGAGCAGCCAGGCAGAAAGGGACCTGGGGGTGCTGATCGACAGGAGGCTGAACATGAGCCAGCAGTGTGCCCAGGTGGCCAAGAAGGCCAATGGCATCCTGGCCTGCATCAGGAACGGTGTGGCCAGCAGGAGCAGGGAAGTGATCCTTCCCCTGTACTCAGCAGTGGTGAGGCCACACCTGGAGTGCTGTGTCCAGTTCTGGGCCCCTCAGTTCAGGAAGGACATTGAGGTGCTGGAGCGGGTCCAGAGAAGAACAACCAGGCTGGTGAAGGGACTTGAGCGCAAGTCCTATGAGGAGAGGCTGAGGGAGCTGGGGTTGTTTAGTGTGGAGAAGAGGAGGCTCGGGGGTGATCTCATCACTCTCTACAACTACCTGAGAAGAGATTGTAGCCCGGTGAGGGTCTGTCTCTTCTCCCAGGTAACTATCAGTAAGACAAGAGGGTGCAAGCTTAAGCTGTGCCAGGGAAAGTTTGGGTTGGATATTAGGAAGAAATATTTTACAAAGAGAGTTATCAGACATTGGAATGGGCTGCCCAGGGAGGTGGTGGATTCTCCATCCCTGGAGGTTTTTAAGATGAGACTGGATGTAGTACCTAGTACCATGTTCTAGTAATCACACTGGTGTTGGATCAAGGGTTGGACTTGATGATCTCAGAGGTCTTTTCCAACCTGGTTGATTCTATGATTTTATGATTGTTCACAACTAGATCATATTTAGCTGCATATTCATGAATTTTATTCTTAAATATTTCTTCTATTACCTTTCCTAAGACAGTAGGACATTTGTCTTATGGCTGGTAGCTTCCCAGAGCTCTCATAAAAACTTTTCTAGTATCACAATTAATGTCTTGCTTAAAACTGACTTGGCATTGAAGAAACAAAAACTGTATAATGCTCATTTTCTTTTTTATTTAACTATCATTGCTGTAGTTTATTTTCCAAAAGGAATCTTTAGAAAGTTCATACTCAGAGAAGGAATCCAGTCTAAATGCTTCCGCAGTTTCTTTTAAGTGAAGACAGAATAAAGTTGAAAAACATGTAAAGATTGATTTCAGTTTTTCTATAATGCTCCTGGCTTCTCCATTACCCTTTTTTTCCCTTTATCTATCAGCCTTATGGACTTGCTCACTGACATCCTACCTTTGAAATAAAGAAGAAAAATATGTTATTAGATTAGACACATTTTGCTAGTTGATCTTCAAAGACTTTTTGATCTTTCTTATATTTTTATGTTTAGCCTGCCAGAGTTTCAGAATTTATTGTCTTGAATTTTCTTCATTTAGACAATACTTAGCCATGCCAGTTTCCTCTAGCACTTTTTTGTAGTCCATTTCTAAGTACTCTACAATGACAGATAATCTCTATCATCATTGCTTTAGATTTGTAGAAAAGAGCACTAACTACTTAGAGAGGAGGGCACCCAGTATTCTAATTCTGTTATTAGAAGTCAGAACAGACTACTGGTTTCCATCCCTGCTTCCAGGGCTCTTTCAACAAATCGTCGACATATTTTAAATGAAAATATGAATGAGTTAAAAAACAGGGTCAGACAAGCCATAGCTGATTAGTTTCTATTCTCCTCCCTTTCCTGGCATATTCCAGCATATTGCACTGCATAGGAGTTCCTAAATGCTTGTGTGCCTTTTAGGTGTAGATTTATAACTCGACAGTCTGTGATACCTGATATGTGCTGAATAAAGTGACAGGAGATTAAATCAACACCATGAGGCACCAGAAGCATCACGGTTGTTATACCTTACAAACAATAAAGCACCAGGCAGTCTTTAGCTAATTTGGAGACTGGGTTTTGATCACTTTGAGAAGAAGAAAGTTGTATGTAATGTGACAAGTTACAGATCCTAGATGTGAAAACTTGTCTCTCATTAACTCCCTTGCTTTGCAAATACCTGAAAGATGTGTATTTGTTTTGTTTTAATTTCATATTTAACTGCCTTGCTTATAATATTCAATAAATATACCTTATTTTACGATCACTGTTTCTTAAACCATTTTTTATCTATATTGCAAAACAGAAAGTATGCAAAATAGAAAGCTATCCTGATGATAACTTTAATTCACAAGGAATGGTTAATATGGTTGCAGAAGTCCTGGCTAGTTTTGCACTTTTCAAGTCAGATATTGTACACACTTATGTGCAAGCATTTTCAGATTCAGTAATAATTCAGGAACTAGGGAAAGAGGTTTTGTCTTTTATTAATTAGAACTCTCTAATAAATTTATGAGAGTATTTTTAAACTATACACTTGCACTTAGATCATTGCCAGTAATTAAGTCTATACACTGCAACTGTTTGCTCCTTTTCTCCTGTTAAATTTAAGAGCTGGAACATGAACTAAGCAAAATAAGTTCAGCAATGAGGAGTGGTATCATGCCTATGAAGAATAAAGTTACTCATCCTTCTTGTTAAGGAAACTTCTCTGTCTGACCCTCCAAGACCCACTCTGGGAGTCACACTAGTACAACCTGAGCTGGGATCTAGGTCCCTTTGTAGCTCCACCCCCACACTCACACAATCAGGTTTCCTTGGCGGCTTAGGAGTGGATATTTTGCAATCTCATCAAGCTAATGCTGTATTAATATAACTAAAGTTATTTTACTGAAGTAAGCGTTGGTATTAAAATGTTTTCAATTGAAATTAACAAAGAACAAGGATTAATCATCCATTACAAATGTAGTGGATTAAACTTTAATAGCTTTAAAACATACAGAACAATGTTTATATTGCTGAAGTTCAGTGAAATGGGTGTTTAAACAGTTTTTCCAAATTAAGTCCAAGAACATCTCTATCATTCGTATGACCCACAATTGCTTACCCTGCAAATAGGACATGATATTTTCAGCAATTGATACAGCAATAACAGTAATGATTTTTGAGTAGCAAAAAAAGGTGCTTCAGTAAAAATCATTTGAAATATACTCATCTAACTACAATTCACTGAAACATCGACTGGTTTTGTTTCATGATTTTTTTCCTAATTTAAAAAAAAATTACACTTGATAGAAACAATTTTTAGTTACCCACTCCAGGGCCTTGGAAAAAGGTGTATAAGATTGATATATAATAAACATAAAAAAAGATCTATATTTTTAACTGAAAAACTCATAGAGCCTATAAAGATTTTATAACTGGTGTAACAAAACACATAGAGCTAGCTGAAGATATAATGCAATCAAGTTCATGACAGGAAACATTACACCCATTAGCAAAACCTTGTAAGATTATACAGAGAACTTGCTTTCCTATGAAACATATATCTACACAAATATGAGGTTTTGTACGTATTTATATGTAGTCTTATCATAACTTTGAAGAGTAAAAAGAGATGTCCTCCCTTTCAGATGAGTCTTCTGCTAATGGGTTTGAAGCAATATTTTATTGTTAGCATTATAAGCTCAAGTGAACATTGCTTATATGTGGTGTTACAGATGTGTTCCAGACCAAAACAGGCTCAGAAAACCAAAACAAGACCTAAATATAAAATTGTGCTTACTACAAGGGAGACTTCCAGGAAAGAAAACTTACTCTCAGAATATTATTTATTTGCTAGACGGGAAGTGGCAAGTTTAGAGGTATATTATAATTAATCACAACAATTAAAATAACTCCTGATTCTTGTACTTGTACCTTCAAGAAATGTTTTATTATCTATTAAACGGAAGTCACACTTCTGCACACAGTTGTACTATTTATGTTTAAATCAGTAAATATTGTAGTGTAGTCAACATGTTACAAATTCTAAATAATTCTAAAATATAAGAGACACTTGACTACAAGACTATTTATAGTTGGGAAACAGCAGATCATAATATGTATGTATTTTTTTCTCATTTCTGAGCTTTAACTGATTCTCTTATTAGTGCTTATAATAGTTTCAAGCCCGCAGTTTCTGAGAAATGTACATTATAATAATTTTTTTTTCAGGTGGCTGCAAATATTTTTATTAGAAAATGCATCTTAATGTAAAGGTAGTTTACTGCTAGTAGCTTACTACTGCTTTAATAAAGAAGGGAGGTTCTAGCTATCTCCCTTTATGAAAACATGCAAAGGGAAAGAACTGTTGCTGCACTAAAGGCATGTCGCTGTCTACACTTATCTGCTGTACGTTTCCAGCATTCATTGTACACATATATATATGCAACACAAA
This sequence comes from Empidonax traillii, assembly GCF_003031625.1. Classification (NCBI taxonomy): domain Eukaryota; kingdom Metazoa; phylum Chordata; class Aves; order Passeriformes; family Tyrannidae; genus Empidonax; species Empidonax traillii. Next base: position 546,182 of record NW_020955407.1, on the reverse strand, counting down.
TAAGTGACACTTATTTAAGAGCCAAAAAAAGAAAAATCTCCAAAATCCAGGAGAAATGTAGAAGATACTGTACCTGTAATTATAAAAAACTGCAAGGCCAAAAAGAACTCCTTTCAGAAGTTGGGAAGCTGGAGTTCATAGTGTTTTCAAGACTTGAAGATCCATAAATGTGTTAGCATGCCAGAAAGCATCTCAGAAGATGGAAGGCAACAGCATTTCACTTTATGAAAACTCAGTATTTTCTATCACTCCTAAGATATCCAAACAACTAATTTTTTCAAGTGTTTCACCATGGTACTGTGTCAGGTATGTTAGTACACTTTTGAAGAGAATAGGAGACAGAAAGGGCATGAAGTTAAACTAGAAGGGAGGCCATTGCCATTTCGTTCCTGTGGTCTCAAAGATATCTCCGTGACCCAGCAGTAACACAGGGATTTAGGCTGGAGCAGGCAGACAAACATAGCCCCAACAATGATAAAGCAGACATAGAGGACAGTGTGTTTCATTCTAAACCAAAATTCCATACATATTGTTTCTATACCAGTAGTGCCAATTCCTGACCAGCCATATTAATTCATGGGAGAATTATTGAAACAAACAATCTAACTGATTATCTAATATACACTGTGCCTGTAGGAGCAGCTAAAGTAAAACACAGTAACTTTATATGAAGTGCTCTGTATTCAACATATATACAACTCTCACTGAATACTGTGGTAAAAGGATTCAGGTGGTTTTGTTCCTGAATCAGGAGTTGGAAATTCTAGTACATAGAGCATGCTGCTAATGTGAATAAGCTAAGTCTTATAACAGACAAAAATTTGAAGAGTGAATTTACAACCAAACCATTCTTACATTCTTATTTATGTGAGCTACTAAGCTTCATCACCTAGATTATTGACCATCTAGGAGTGTAAATTCTGAAATTTTGCCAAGTCCTTGACATGACATATTATTTTATGTGATTTCTGAAGCTAGTACCTTTAAGGAAAGGTAAAATAAATAACAGAGTTTAATAGTTCTTTACTTGATTTTGAGACAGTCTATTCAAGGTGGAAAAAAATTCAGTGAAGTTACAGTGAGAAGCTCCCATAACTAAGGGATTTTGGATGACTCAGTATTACAGAACTTGGCTCTATTTTTTGGTCTTCAACGGGAAACTATCTTTCAACATGATGGCTGTCCAGTAGTCTTAAATAAAAACTGTAAGATTTAATGGTTCATCATTTTAGAGGTGGTCAGGAATATAACTCAGCATCAGAGCAACGCTGATAGGCGCTCTATTTCCTTTTTACATTTGAGGTTAAGAAAAAGGGAGAAATAGAAAAGGTAAATTATTACTAGAAGAAAAAAATTACATATTTTAAATAGAAGAATTAACTTAAGAAATAAGTAAAGAAATAGATCCATCTGCTTCAAAGCATGACACAGAAAAAAAATTAAATCCTTTCACTTCTTTCTCCTTTACGTATTGGAGTTTTAATATAAACCAATAAAAAATAAATGTAGTAAATTAATATTTTCTAATCCTAATAATGAAATTCTTAATTTCTCTTCTTTAGTTTCAAGACTCAAGATTTTAAATTCCAAAATGCTAAAATGAATTTAATAAAAATTAATCTTTTATGCCCTAAAATAAGCTCCGTTGTAACCATATTCACATAAACCTAGTTATCATGTGAAGTCTTTTTACCAAATGTCTTATGGACACAGCTAAAAGCTGCAATTCAGAGTGGTTAAAAAAGTACTATTCTCCCTCTTCCAAAAATTATGAGGATTCATGAAGAGATAGGTGGGCTAATAAAATGTGACGTGTGTTGGAATGCCAACCATATGGAAGAGGTCTGTAGTTTCAGAAGCTGACTGTCTTTCAGATTTGGAAGACACGATATTTCTACAAAGGTCTGAAATATACTCTGCTTATATGTCAAGGGTTTGCAGAAATCACAAGCTCCACAATAACTGAAACATCTGTTTCCGAGGTGTACAGATTTCTTCACTCTTGTGACCACTAACAGGACTCAAGGAAACAGCATGAAGCTCAATCGGGAGATTTAGGTTGGATTTCAGGAGCAGGTTTTTCAACCAGAGGGTAGTTGGGCACTAGAACAGGCTCCCCAGTGAAGTAGCCACAGCACCAAGCCTGACAGAGTCAAGAAGTATTTGGACAATGCTGTCAGGCACATGGCATGACTCTTGGTGTGACTCTTGGGGTGTCCTGCACAGGGCTAAATCTTGGTCTCGGTGATCCTCATGGGTCCCTTCCAACTCAGCATATTCTACAATTCTGTGAGTCTATGATTCTATGAAAAGTGTTCATTTAGTAAAAATCCATCCTTTAAAGAAATAGATATAATATATACACAATATTGAAGGCAAAGATATCTCATACTTCATAATTATAACTTGAAGTACAATGATCTTTAAACTTTTTTCCAGGCCCCCAGCCTTCCATGGCACTACGTGGCTGCAGACAAAAAAATAACATTACTGAAGACGTTATCTCTAAAGAGATTAGAGAAAAACAAGGATGCAAGTGACAGTTTCTGTACACAAAAGGAAGAAAAAACCCAGGAAAACTCATTATTCAATTCCATATACTGCAATTTTTAAGACGTGATTTTCAAAACCAGACCCACAAAACATAATTTAGAGAATTTTTTTAAACTTTCCTTTACGATATTATTCTATCCCAGTTATTTCATACTTGAAATAATTATTCTTAGTTTACATTAAACAAACTGTTAAATGTGCTGTTTCACTGTACACATTTAACTCCCTTTTGTTTAACAGTTCTAAGATATCATGAAGAAGATTGAATAAAACTGTGACGTGAATATTAGTATTCTCTTAGGACCACCCAGTAGTATCCAACAATTAAGATGAAATGTTAAATACTAGAATATTTGCCAGTACTTGATGAATTCTCCAAATTTAAATAAAAAACTTCAACATTTGAATATCCAGACTGAAAATAACAAAATCGGGAGAAACTGAGAATACTTGGTCAAAAAAACTACATTCTGAATTGCCATGTGATACACACAATGACACAATATGATTAAATGTTTGCTATACTTTAAAAGGCAGAGTTTCTTTGGTATTGAATATATTATAGTTTGCTACAGTGCAAATAATGATATAAGACTTAACACACTTGCACCTGCCCAGCCTGAAAGTAAAAAAGAACCTTTACAATACATTATACCACGAGAGACTAAGCCACTTTTTTTTTTTTCCCCACAACACAGAAGACGGTGACCCAAAAGCTGTAAGTTACAGCCTTTATATAGGGAGCGGCTTTTTACAACCGATAAGAAGGATAAAACATTTTTTCATGTGATATATTCTTGACCTATTTAGATGTGCAGAAAAAGCATAGCTTTTTTCTTCTGTAAACAGACATTTGTCATCAACTGTTTTGTACATCTGTTTAATACTGTACTGTACACACACAGACAGTGCTAGGAAAAAGGTGTATAAAGGTATTTAAGGTTCGTCTAGTTTCTGAAGCAGGTTTTAGACAGCAAAGACAAGAGAGAAATTGCTCCAGCTCCACACTGTATACTTACTAACAGTGAAGAATGTGTTGTGCCTTCCCTTTCAAGATGAAGGAAAAAGAATAGCTATGTATGAAAAATTGCTAGGAGGCCAAGCCAAGTCACAGGGCAACTTACTGTTAATCAGGAACAATTATCTCAAGAGTATTGAGTAATCAGTTTAGCCTTTATGACAAAAGTGACCCATGTGGCATTAAAGGAAAAAATAGGATTGGCTTATGAAGTCACTTTATGTTTCCCATAACTGCAAACAAAGATTTACCAGCTACCTGAAACAAGATAAACCCCACATCAAAGGTCTGAGATGCATAATCTGCCATTTATCACAGCTCTACAAACCTGTTAAAATTTGAGGTAATAAGAGTATAAAATAGTGAGCTGACATGACACAAAGTAGGAGGACTACTGCTTTACTCATGAGAAGGTATTTACCTCTTGCTTCCACCAAAATAAATATGGAAATTTTTAAGATTAATACATAGACAGAATTGAAGGGTATCCAGGAAAAGTACAGGCACCCCAGTTTTCTTCAGGGCAATAACCTGTTCCTCCATTTCAGGTCTTCCTTCTAAACGCTATCCTGAATATCTCACATTCTTGATCAAGTTTCCTGCTTGATTCCTTTTCCCTGTTATCTCACTGTACACACACTTTCGTTTATCCTGTCCCTACACTGTCCCTACTCCCTACAATGTTCTCCACCATCCATGTCAAATGTTTTTTACCTTTTCACTCTCCCCATCCTACAGTTGCCTTCAATGCAAACAAATATCACAGCATTTGAGAAGATTCTTTTTTCCTTCTTTTATTTTAGAAACCATGTTAGCCTCTTTACATCTGCATAAATATGAATGTCTTGAGAACAAAACTAAGACTTATACATAATGTTTAGCCTACGCTTCCTCTGTTTTACTATAATGTCCATGCAAGCAGTGATCCTAGTCAAAGGAAAATAATTATTTTTTCTTAAATATTTATTGATTTGTCTTAGCAGGATGTAGTCCGAGAATTCACATTATTTAAAATTCAATACAGGTCAGGTTTGCTCAGAATCTGAACAATATTTTTCAGTTATAGGACTAGAGACTTAGCACTAGAATCCAATAGTGCAACCCTTGTATTTTACTCTTCTCTTTGGTCCAGTTACTATCAGAACTTATCACTGCTGGTGAGGAGTTACCTACTTGAGGGAATCATACAGGAACCTCACTACTTTCTTGGCTAGGCTAAAGGAACAGCTGAAGTGACAGTGTTTACACTTTCTGAGTGCTGCTAAATCATCCCTAAGGATAACTTAACTCCAGGGCATGTAACAGTATCTTTGAAGAGCAATCTGTGCATTTGGGATGCTTCTCATATTATACCAAGTAATAGGTTTTTCAAATAAATAACAGGAGAAAGTCTTAGTATGAGGTTCTCATAACCCTAAAGTTCTTTGTTGTTTTAAACCACAGAAGTTGATCATTATGATTTATTTTGAATATATTAAAAATAAGGGTTTAAGAGCAAAACATAATTAATTCAGTAATTGCACTAGCTGCTCCAAAATGTAAATGCAAAGTGTGAGCTGCATGGAATACCTCATATCTTTCATTTGCTATTCTTTAAATGAAATTTAAAAAAAAAAAAAAAAAAAAAACACAACCTCTTTTAGGCTTCTCAGAGCCTACCACACAAATGACATTTTAAGAATTTCAAAACTGTACCCTTGGCTATGCAGATGAATGTTAACTCAAATGCTTTGTAGTTCTGTTGGTTCAAAAATCTATAAGTTAAAACAATATATACACAATATAAAATGCATTTTATCAAAACCAGAAAAATCATTTGAGTTACTGGTAAAACAATGACTTCCTTATCTCAGAAATACTTGTATTATTCAGCTTATTTTCTTGGTGGGGAGGGGTTGTTAGTTTCTTTTTCCCAATCATGTGTTAACTTTGCCTGTGGGAAGTTTCCTAGAGTACTATTTTTTCAAAGACAGAAGAAGTTATCAAGAATTTATCAGTCCCAGGAGTAGATGCTGCTCATAGATCCCACTGGCTCTGAAACTCTAAATGACAGGAGCTACTGACTGTTGTAGATATAGATCTCAAATGACTTCTCCATCCCTGAAACTCAAAATCTGCTATCATTGGCAGGTATGCCAAGAATTTTATTCCAAATATCACAATTCTTTCTGCTTTAAAATAACTGGGAATATCACGTAAAATAAACCTCTGCACAGATGGACATTGCCAAGCCTAGAAAATGTTTAAACATTACTGGGACACTTTTAATGGTTAGAAGACAGAAGATAGTTTTTAACATTATTTTTAAAAGCTTAACCCCATTATATGTTTGGCAAATATCTTGGAATCATAGAATGGCTTGGGTTCAAAGAAACCTTAAAGATTATGTATTTCCAACCCCCCTGCCATGGGCAGGCAGGTGCACTTTTCACTGAACCAGGTTGCTCAGAGCTCCATTCAATCTGACCTTGAACACTTCCAGGGATGGGGCATTCACAGCTTTTCTGGGCAACCTGTGCCAGTGTCTCATTTCCCCCACAGTAAAAAAAAATCTTCTTAATATTTAATCTAAATAAACCCTCATTCATTTTGAATTTATTTCCCTTTGTCCTGTCACTACATGGTCACGTTAATATTCTCTCTCCTTCTTTCTTTTAGGCTCCCTTCAGGTACTAGAAAGCTGAAATTAGGTCACCCTGAAGCCTTCTCTTTTCCAGGCTGAAAAATCCCAATTCTCTCAGCCCTTCCTCAGAGGAGGGATGTTTCATGCCTCTAATCATCTGCATGGTCCTCCTCTGGACTTGCTCTAATAGGCTGATGTCTTTCCTGTGCTAGGATGTCCTTCTTGTGCTGGAAGATAATTATCATATTTATATCACAAGTATATACATATATATCTCAGAAGAATATATATATATAAATAAGTATATATAATATATTTTTATGAGTCTTTTATTTTGTCATTTTAGAAAGCATTTTTTACTACTGCAAATCACAATCAGCAGTAAAAAAGCTTACATTATAAATATATCCTCGTATGCAATCTCCTTGAAAAGTCTCCATGTCCATTTCTATGGAAAGAAACTAGTCAGTATATTCTACAGCCAGAAATTACAAAACACAATGGATTAGTGTCTCATAGTAGTTTTTTAAATGGTTAGCAAAAATATTGCCTGAAGTCATTATAATTCTGTTACATTTTTTGAGCTTTATATTTTTACGGTTTTTATGTCTGCTGACAACACAGAAAAAGTAAAGTCAAAAATCAAGGTAAAATATTTTTGAAATTAAAATGAGGTGACCTAATTTTAACAGACTGGCTTAATTGCTTTCAATTTCATTTCACTAATAACACATAATAAAATAAATGGAAATGTGAAGGAAAGTCAGGAACATTAAATTAATAAAGGAGTAGACCTTCTTTAACCTCACTTTCTCTGAAGGCTCTAGTGTCAGTCACCTGATCAACACCACTGCTATGCTCTTCAGATACAGTGGAAATATTTTCAATATTGTGTATATTACAATACTAAGAGGCTCGCTAGATGCTATATACATTAGACTGGACTTAATCATTACAGTTGGTGAACTGTCATTCATTTATGTGCTTAAACTTTTTATATAATATGACACATAAACCACTATTTCACACGTTGTCAATCCCATTTTCTTTTAAATAGGTCATAGATGCTGTAATACTGGGGACTTGCAACATATTAGATTGTGATACTTTTTTCAAATGAGTAAAATTCCTCCCCTCTTTTTGTTCTGAAATATCTCTTCCATATTTCACTGTAATTAGAAATATCACCCAAGATACCATTTTGCCTCCACTATCAACATTTCACTTATATCAGAAGAGATTCATATAAAAACCAGATTGAAAGTTAGCCACTAAGGGATCCTCTCAAATTTTCAAATCATTCTGTATTTGTATAACAAACCAGATGATAGATTTGAAAGTATGTAATTAACAAATGTTGATAGAATTTTTGTATATCCATGCAATGTTTAAACAGAAAAGCAACATAATTTTTTCCATAGATACAGCATTTTGGTGAGATAGATACTAAGGATTGCTGACCTTAGAACTAAATATTTGATGAAGGGAAGTTAAAAGGCAGTATTTCCTTAATGGACAAACTGTTTTTCAGTGTGACTGAACTAAGATCTGTTCATATAGGTACTGAGGAACATATTTGTCTATATCAGAAGTATGGAATGTGTATGTGTATGGGCATTTCTCTGTGTGTTTATGAGTGTATTTTACAAGCCTTATAGACAATAGGGTTTGTGTATGTACAATGTATATAATTTACAAATGAAGGTTTTTACATATCACTATATTCATAGAATCATAGAATTTTTAGCGTAGAAAAGACTTTTAAGACCATGAAATCCAATGATTAACCTAACACTGCTAAGTCTGCCATAAACTAAGTCCCTAAGCATCACATCTACACATCTTTTACATACCTACAGGGATGGTGACTCAACCAACTCCCTGGTAGTCCATTCTAATGCTTGACAACCCTTTCCCTGAAGAAGTTTTTCCCAGTGTGTAATCTAAACCTCCCCTGGTGCAACTTGAGGGACAGGTGACCTGGGGAGAGTACAGGGATACAGTTCAGATGTGTAGGGTTGGGGTCAGGAAAGCCAAGGCAAAGATGGAACAGGACTTGGCAAGGGACATGAGGAATAAAAGGAAGAGATGATTAAATGTAATACATAATACATAGAAATGAAAAATCAAGGACAGTCTACTCTCCCTGATAAGCAAGAAGGGTGAACTGGTTGCAACTGATATGGAGAAGAAACACTATCCTGCTTCCAAGGATTTGACTTTGTCTTGTAGGCAGCTTGTAGCCTGAGGGGTGGGTTGTGCATGACCTCAGCATCCAAAGGCCACTCTGCACATTGTTAGCAAAGCACCCTGCTGATTATTTGAGCCATCAGCATTAACTGTCCAGTCTCTCACAGGAGGGGAAGAGTGTGAGAATGAGTCTGTGGGCTATGACCTTCTCCCAGCCTTGTTTACTTCTTAAACCTGAGATGATTAGACAATAGTTCCACCTTTATCTTATCTCAAATTCTTGTCAGGAGGCTTAAATCACAGTCCATATCCCTGAAATCTAGAAGGCATATTCAGGTAGGGAGTGGGATTTGGTGGTCTGAACAATGTTTAAGCCATTAACCATTTCAGTTTCTCAGACAGGGTCCTCAGGAAACTGATATTGTTACCAAGCCACTCATCACTGTATATGAAAAGTCATGGCAGTTAGGTGAAGTCCCTGGTGACTGGAAAAAGGAAAATAATGTTCCCATTTTCAAAAATGGGAGAAAGGAAGACCTGTAGAACTGCACGCTGATGAACCTCACCTCTGTGCCTGGGAAGATCATGAGGCAGATCCTTCTAGAAGATATGCTAAAGCACATACGAGACAAGGTGATCAAAGGCAGTCAGCACATCTCTACTAGGGCAAAGAATGTCTGATAATGTGGTGGCCTTCCATGATGAAGAGATGGCAATGGTCGACAAGGGAAGAATGACAGGTGTCATCTATATAGACTTCTGTAAGGCCCTTGATACAATCCAGCATGATATACTTATCCCCAAACTGGAGAGACAAGGGTGGATGGACTTCTCAGTGGATAAGGTATTGCCTGAATGGACGCAACCAGAGAGTTTAGATCAATGGCTCAATGTCCATTGGAGACCAGTCACAAGTGGTGTCCCCCATCACTGGAGAAGAGTGTTCTTCAGTGTCTTCATCAATGATATTGACAGTGAGAATAAGTGCACTCTCAGCAAGTTTGCAGATGACACACAGGGACCTGGACAAACTTTAGAAGTGGGTCCATGGGAACCTCATGAAGTTCAACAAGTCCAAGGGCTGGGTTGAGGCAATCCCAGACATGAAAACAGACAGGGAGAGGAACTGATGGAGAGCAGACCTACAGAGAATGGCTTGGAGGTTTTCATGGATAAAAAGCTGGACATGAGCCAGCAGTGTGCACTCACAGCCCAGAAGGTGAACTGCATTCTAGGCTGCACCAAAAGAAGAGTGGCCAGCAGGTTGAGACCCCACCTTGAGGGCTGCAGCCAGATACAGGGTCCTTAACACAAGAAAGATGTGGAACTGCTGGAGCAGGTCCAGAGGAGGTCACAAAAATGATCAGAGGAATGAAACACCTCTCCTACAAAGACAGACTGAGAGAGCTTGAATTGTTCAGCTGGGAGAAGAAAAGGCTCCTCAGAGACCACTTTGCCGCCTTCCAGTATCTAATGGGGCTAATAAACTTGAGGGAGAGGGACTTTTTTTACTGACAGATAGTAACAGGACAAGGGGCAATAGTTTCAAATTGAAAGTGGGCAGGTTTAGACTAGAAATTAGAAAGAAATTCTTTACTCAGAGGGTGAAGCACTGCAACAGGTTGCCCAGAAAAGCTGTGGATGTCCCATCCTTGGAAGTGTTCAAGGGCAAGTAGGAAGCAGCCCTGAACAACCTGATTTAGTGAGTGGTATTCCTTCCCAAGGCAGTAGGTTTGGAACTAGATAATCTTTAAGATTTCTTCCAACCCAAACCATTCTATGATTCTATGACTATGATTCTAAATGACAGAAAGTTGTTTGGTGAGCACGTTCTTCAGTACCCTTGGATGGATTCTATCAGGACCCACAGACTTGTATGGAGTAGCTAATCATTTCCCATGAATACATTCATTTTGACATAGAAACTTAGAAAATATAAAATTATGTAGAGTTTTTAAAGGGAAGGTTAATTTCAAATTTTTTAACCTTTTTCTTATGACACACATTTACTAGAATTCCCATAGATTTTCCTAAATATCTGACCTGCTTAGAATCTGAGCACAAAGCAGTCAGAGTAAAAAATGCACTTAAAAGTTACAGACTATCAAAATGGTTTTGCCTGCAGGGCAGCAGGTTGCATTTAAGCAACAGCAGAAGCAGGCCAGGATAGCATTAACACTTCTATGTCTTCTTTACCAGAACTCTAGAGAGAATGACTGCTTGTGAAAGAGGTCTGGAAAGTTACCAAGTTCAAGCTTCTAGAAGTTACAGATATATTGCAAATAATAGAGCAGTGTTCAAAGCATTCAATTTGTATGAAACTTCATGTTAACCTACATAGCCAGTAACTTCACTATGCTAAAAGTATTCGCCTTCTTGATGTAGCAGATATAACAAGATGTGTTTAAAAGCAGCATGTGATTACAGCTAGTGAGAACAGGGAAACTAAAATGGGATGAATAATAATATGTCTGGCAGAACTGATAAAAAACAAAGTTTAAAGGAATTATGAGAGTGATGACAAATCTAGTGAATGCAACATACACAGTTCAATATGATAAAGCAGAATTAGAAGGCAAAAAATGTCATGTAATCTCAACATTCTTCAGAAACCTTGGAATACACTTTCCTATGATTAAATGGAACTTGATTAAGGCAAAAGCTAGAAAAACTTTACATTATGAAGGCAAACAGTGTCAAAAACAAAACTCTGAACCTTGTTTTCTGCTATGAGTGTTTAACTAATAGAAAGTTAAAAAAATTTGAAACTTTGCAGAGAAAAATTTTAAGAAAAATAATACTGCATATTAAGAGCTCTGTAGCATGTGCCAATTTGAGTATTATTAATAATATTTTCAGAACCTTCTTCATATGTTAGGCAGTCTTAAAGGAAATAACACAATATTGAAGATATTTTAGGCAGTGGAAGTATGTGACTCAGAGGAATGAAAATCCGCTTCAGTGAAGTATTTGTTTAATGAATACTTTTCTCTGTAAGTAAAAGAAGTAAATTCAGTTAACTGCTATGTAGTAGCTTCTATTTCTCTGAGATATGCTGTTAAAACTGATACCTGGTTCTACTGGATTTAGTCTTTCAAATGCCTTTGTGAACTCCAACATCCACATACATTACATGAACAGAAAAGTTGATTCTATTCAATTCTGTTATCAAAAGTAAAAGTACAAAGAAGAATAGTATATGTTAAGGAAAGGAGAAAAAACTTACATCTCATCCTAAAATAGATGTCTAACATAGATGATACCATTTCTCTTCACTTACTACAGAGTGGTATAACTTACACAGACTAACTAATGGATTTACAAGTAAGATTAATTCCAGTCTTGGTGACTAACTAGGTATTTGCATAGAAGTAAATTCTAGGAGTCTCTATAAACAATGTTTGAGAAGCATTTATCTCATGACAATTACAGAGTATCACAGAATCACAGAGTAACTGGGGTTGGAATGGACCTCTGGAGTTCATCTGATTTAGCAGCACCTGCTCACAGCAGGCTCAGCTACAACAGCTTGCTCAGAGCATTTCTCACTTGGCTTTTTAATAGTCCTATTTCTTCCATTAAACAAAGCATATATTTGCTTCTGCATCAAAACAAGAGCAAGTATTACTTTTGGGGATTCTTTGTTCTTCCTCATCTATTCTTTCCACTACAAATAAAGAAAAAAAAATCCAGTCATGGAAAATAAGACATTGAAAGATATTTCTTTTACGTCATATCTGGATCAGCTGGGAATCCACAGCGGTATGCTCAGATAATTTGACCTCACGAGTACAGGCACGGTATCAGGAGACCCTTCTGGCAGTAAGAATTTGAATCTGTGTACTTATGCATGCATAGCAAGAATGAAACCTATGTACACATGCATTCACAGGAAATAAACACCATTATTCTATAACCCAGAATTATGTTTTATTTGTCTTTTGACACCTTTATATATATTTTTCATGGTCTAGACTACTTTGTTTTTTTCCTGTATGTTTTAAATCAATGACATAAAGTAATTTTTTTTCCAACACAAACCTCCAAGCAAAAAATTAAAAGCAGTAAAAAGTCAAACCCCTCTTATTTGCTTAATGGGTATTCATTTTGCTTTATAAAAATACAACATAAAAATGTAGTCCAAACCAATCAATAGTCTCTAATATTTAATTCTAGAATTTTTAGTTTTTTCTGTGTTCTTTTAATTTCCCAAATTTATTTCTGAAATATTGTAATAGTTTTACCAAACTTTTTAAAAAGTGCAGCTATTATCTCTCTCATTTTGGAATGAGAAGGGGCAAATTAATTATAGTATATAGAAAAAAATATTATCTCAAGAGTTGGAAATACATTTTTTTTCTGTTCCTATTTTGCATTCAAAAATGTTAATAAATGTACTTTTATACTGTAACCATAGAGATACCTCCTGAATTTATATATAAGTATGATAAAAGCTACACCTGAAATCCTGAAATGATTACTGTAGTGAAGTGAACCTGTTCAGTTGCTGATTGCCTTGTCAGCATTATAGCAGCCTCCAACCTGCTTCTGTATTGATCTAGTAGCCTATGTGTCAGAACATGAAGAATAGCCACCTGTGTCAGGTACAGCTACAGGTGCCATATCCATTGAACAGGCTGCTGCCTGATTACCATAAATCTCTTTCAAGCTCCTGGCAACTTTGACAGACACCCCACCACCTCAAAAACTTATCTGAATAGAAATGAGAAACTCAACAGATAACATCAGCTGAAAAAGGCCAGAAACTGAATCCGATGTAGATGTACTATGAAGTCTAGGTAAGACAGTATTTAGACTCATGAGAAGTTCTTTATCACACACAACAGTCATATGTTTCAGTAAAATATTGCTAATGTATTTGTAAGGCAGAACTTAAACAGGATAACATGTATGTAAAGATAAATTCTCTGTCATTATAATTGTACAAATTTCTGTTTGTACAGATGGGACTTGTGCCAATGAAACCAAGTAGGATATCTCATCATTAGGAGATTAAAATATTGACAACTTTTCGGGGTACCCATCAGTAAGCCCACACCTGAAGTTTTTGCAGGAAGAAGATATACATCAAGAATACTTGATCAGATTATTTTTAATAACATTTTAAGAGTCTCACCTACATTTATTAGGAGATGATTAGTTTAGTTAGGTTAGATTAGTTTTGAACTCAGAACTGCTATTTACATTGTGGGTTAGAAGTCTTTTATGAGATACACTGCTCAGATGAACTTTTTAGAAAGTACCCCAACTTCATGAATGACAGATCTCCATATCTGGATCATGCAGTTCTATCTCCAGTAATTGTTGAATTTCCTGTTGTCAGCAGTTTAATAGTAGCTACATATTTTTCAAGTCTATATTTGTCTCTTTAAAGGACATAGTGATGAAAATTATGATTATAAAGAGACAATCTTTGAAGGTAAAATAGTTAGACATATCAATCAAAAAATGGAAGATGAGTATGTGATTCTTGTGAAGGAAAAGACAGAACAAGCAGTTCAATCAATCAGAGATGTGTGTGTATTTCCTGTAGTGAGATACAAGGATGACTCTGAACTTTGCTGATGTTATTTTGATAGATGAAGAAAATAAATACCCAGAAATATCAGCAGTAGCTCCCATTATTGTGTACCAGCTGAGCCCATCCAAAATATCTCATAAAACAGGGACCGTTTGCTATGCAGAACTTGGTCAGAGAGTTCATCAGCTTTAATCCTCATAGAACATGTTGCACATATTTAGCTTAACTCACTTGAGGAAGCTGGGATTTGATGTTTGTGAGTCTTTGGGTGATGAAGTAGTAATAGCCAGATATCCACTAGGAAGAGATGTTTACATTTGCGTTTCATGATCAGTTAACAAAGGAAAGATACCCAGTTTTAGATATATATCTTAGTGGTGGAAGGAGAAATTATTAAAGGACTTTGTGGAATATCTAGTGCTCTTCTGATGCTAATCAGAACACCTGCCAATTCTACAGGACACTTTCAAGGCCACGCAGAAAGAATGGAAGCTGCACTTGTAGAATCAGTTTAAACTGATTCACAAGAGAGTAGTGACTGGCTATTTAATTCTGTTTCAGCCCTTGGTATGTTATTAATTACTGAACTCATGTTTGCAGCAGATAAAGCAACAGTATGGTGTTGCTCTAATGACGAGACTTGTGTAGTGAAAACAGAAAATGTCATTAAAGAACGAACGGGAAACATGATTGTACCATAATTATGCTGGGGAAGAGGTCCTGACCTTAGACCTATAGAAGTATTAGTAGCCACATATGGTACAGGTGTGATATTACACCTTTTGTCACTGACTCCTGAACACTGGAACTAAAAAAAAACATGAAAAGAGAACACTGTTGAGGTTGCCATCCTGAATACTGCTGAAGAGTCTCCAGTGATAACTAGTCCTCCTAATCCATAGCTCAGTTTAGCCAAAGGTGTGGCCAGAAGTATTCCACAGTTGAAAATATCTGCCTTTTTTAGACTTTTAAGGATAAAAATGAAGAAAAAGCTGACAACAAAAACTAAACAGAGCAAAAAACCCCAATCCTCTTATATAAGAGAAAAGAAAAAAAATTAATAACTTTGGCCGTGGGCTAAGTCTTCAGTAAATTACATGGGCAGCAATACCAAAGTGTTATATATAAGATAAACCCAACACTGCAAATCATATTCTTAATAAAAGTGTAGAAGTAATTTTAGTGACATCTAGAGTTGAGTAAATGCAAAATTCCCATTACTGGTTTTCTTCATGAGGGCCAGCATCAGAACAAATAGCACTGTTCAGAACAGAAGTATTAAAATTTTTCAATCAAACTGGAACTACGAAACAATATAAAATTAATGAATTACTAGTGTTATCCACTGACAACATCAGCAAATTTTGGAAGATATGCAGATTTAACTGTATTTGTTAACTGCTTTTCACTCAGTGTCGTTACTCACATAAGAAGGAATATTACCAATTAAGAATGCAACAAAAGTTTAGGCATATTCTGAAAGGCTATTCTGTATCAAAATCACACATTCACTAAAGCTCATTTATCCAATTTAAAAAAAAAAAAATCACAAAACCACCAAAAAGAACCACAAAAGCAAACCCACAAAATCTAAAAGGGGATTTTTGGTTTATTTTTTTATACAACTGATCACTTTTATAGAGTATATAAGCAAAAAATTCTGAAACTGAGAGGATGCCTTATACACATGCTATCTTTATAATGCTATCTTCAGTAAAATGAATAAGCCACATTGAAAGCAAAATCTTCATAATAAAATGTTGTGCTTCTATTAATCTCGATTTTTCTGCAAATGTTTCTAAAATAACAGGATAGGCAATTTTTTGGCTTCCCAAAAATATCACTACAAGTAATTACAATGACAGAGAAGTTGAGAAGTTTGTCCCAGATATTTTTAGTGAAAGACATCTAGATGCACAGAAAAAAGACACTTAGTCAAGCACTCAGAAAACATGTGAACTAGCAAAGGAGAACCAAAGTCCCCATGGAACATGGCAAATTATCTTTCTGCTGCTGCCTATCCAAGGAAGAAGGGAAAATTGGCATTAGGGTGAGAGATTACTGAATACAGTAAGAGGCATAAGAAATAGTACACTATAGTGAAGCAAACCAAAAACCAAGATAAGAGAAAGTGCAGCTTTCCTTACTGGATGTGTAAGATGCTATAAAGAATCCTTTTGAGGGAAAAGAGTAATTTTACAATTATGTATAAATGCAATTAAGAACTGATAGTGGATCAAATAAAAAAGATAGAAGGCAGTATGAGAAGTAGAAAAAATAATTTCTAAGAAGAAAATTAATAAATTTCCAATGTTCTTACTATTATAAAAGCATTAACAAGGAAAAAGTTTTATATATGCATTGCTCAGAAGTTTTTTTTACTTACCTTGAGACACCTTTCCTGCATGCAAATCAGGAGAAACATGTTTAGACCAAAGTTCCATAGACACAGCCAGGGCTGATGGAAGGTCATTGTCTATAATTTCAGAAGGAAACATTCTGGCTACTTCGGTGACAGTTTTCTTGCTTTGGGGCATAGTAGGTAAACAGGTGATATTGTTTATTCCATCAACACAAATAAACCCAGTGGAGCAGGACTGTATAAGACAATCATTATAATTAAGTTCACAGCTTCGTCCCTGAAAGAGAGTTTAAAAAAAAAAAAAAAAGGCCATTTTTGAAAGCAATTTGCATGTCAGAGTCATGTTATTTAAAATTATTGGTTTATTTTGATTCTAAAATGCTGTTTCCTTATATTAAGCTCTTTACACTTCTGAAAGGATATCTCATCATGTGGAAAATATTCCTTAATTAATTTAATAGTGCAGTTGTGTATTTTAAATATTAACTAAGTTTTATTTTGACTCAGATTTACTGTTACAAATTATAAATAAAAATAATTTCCCCACATATTTGTAATTACCAAGTATCAGGACATTGTCAACACTAATTAAAAAATTGGTTAAAAAATTCAACCTTAGCATGTAGTTAAAGAAGACTTTGTACAGTGGACTTAACTATCTAAAAACCTATGGTTTGCTCTGATTTACAAGCTAATTTTCTTTCTTTTTTGTACATTTTAGCTTGTTGTTTGTTGTCTGTTGTTACCAAATCCTCACACAGTACCTTGCTAATACACTACATCCACAGATAATGCTTAGAAAAGGAAAAATGTAGTGAGAGTCTCAAATTGGACCAGGCATTCATTTTCTATTTTTTATCAAGACTAACAGTTCATGGGAAGACTGAAATATCCTTCCTAGTAATAAACTAAAAATGTTCATATTCAGTGGTCTGAAAAAAAGGCAAGAAATAATGTATTTCTTTTGTAGCAATAAGTACGTGAATTAAATGCATTCTTGAAGTGTGAAATAAATATATGCTGAAGTCAGACCTGAGTTAATTTTATTTTCACTTCTTTTGCAATGAACTAATGGTCTACGTGAAGAGATAGAGCTAAAAGCAGTCCTGGAAGGATCCTGCATATCGGGATAGCTATTTAAAATACTCACACTGCCATCCCTGAAAGACATACACGTCTGACAGCATATCATTGTGATATAATTTCCGACTGAGTCTTCTCCTGCAACTTGAGCACATGTAAAAAGATCCAAGCCTTCTCCAGAGCTCAAGAGGAATGTGCTCATTACACACTTTCCCTCAGACAAGATACTTAAACAGTCTTGCTTGTCTACCTAACTATTTACACAGAACTTGAGACAACTTGCATATTCCGAGGTCTCTGTCAACTCTATTAAATCAATTTATAATATTAAAAAACAATAAGAGGAGTAAGTGAGAGACAGGCAAAAATGTAGACATAAAAACTGAAATTACTTTTTTAACCAGTAATTTGTTGTTTAAAATGGAGGAGGATGAATTGAGTTTTTTGAATTATTTAGATACATCCATGCTTGTTTCAATCAAGTTCTTAATTTGTTTTGGCAAGCAGATGGGCTACCTGGTATATTCATGGCATCTTATAAAATCACTCACTGTATCAGTATTCTAAAGCAAAAAGGAACAGGAGGCCAATTTACATGTCAGCTTCCACACATTTCTTCCTTTCTCTCTTCTAATTTCTCGTATAGAACAAAAGATCAATTTGAGCAAACTCTTAATCCCATAAAACTTATGTTTCATTCTGACTTTCCTTGTGACAGTTTAGTACATTTTTATGACTACTACATTTAATGGTGAAGAGCATTTGATTATGATTTTATGACTCATAGAAACAAAGCAGATGTGGATAACCTCCACTGTGCATGAAGGGTACATTAAATAGTCATAGATAAATTTGATAGCATTTAAAGTGTCTGCAAATGCTTTAACGGTTTCCATTCAGGCAGATAAAATCATTTAGCTTGTGCAGATTTGTATTTAAAAGTAGGTATATATCTATAGATGTTTCCACTTAAAAAGTAAACATTTATGTCAAATACCACTGGCTATGCTTTTCTTCTCAAAATTGATGAGAGATTTCACAATCCAGACTATATGATCCATACTTCAAGTAGCAGTACAGACATAGACTACAGAAGACTACAGAAGATTTATCTAACACACTGTAACTGGAGTTCCTTGAACACTTTGCAAATTTCATTGTTTCCACTCCATACTTACTCATAGTTAGGGGGCTAACCTCAATGAGGTCTAACATATATGTATCTTGAAATGTTCAGAATGTAACTTCTTATCTTTCACACTGAAGACAGGTATGTTAAAATTTTTTCTGGCAGTTCCCCCACCAGGTTTTCTTTCTCTACTATGGCTTTCCCAAAACGTACTGGAATTTGAGGGACCTTCCATCTTCCATCAATTTGAGGGATGAATAGTGGGATAAATAGTGGAATAAAAGCACAAGATGATATATCTTAAATTCCAGCTACTTCACAGGTTTGCTACTTTTCCTTCTGTAAGGGTTTGTTCTGCAATGTACTGTACAATTATTGCTCAAGCTATGTACCAATAGAAAAGCTGCCCCTATGGCTCAAATATCTATCTAGCCTCATCATCAGTGAGCTATTAATGAATTTTTGGGGAAGAAAACAAGCAGTTTACATCTGATAACTCACTAAATACTCCATTCTAACTTCTGGCAATAAGTAAATCAAAGACTCCCTAGGCCAAGGTAATATTCAGAAGAGTAATTTGACTAACAATGAATCTATCCTCCTTCTGGACTCCATCCTTGAAATTACTGTACTTTTGGTCTCTACAGTGTCATGCAACACTGACTTGTACCAAAAAATTTCAACCAGTTGAAAAAATAGTTTCTATAAACAGATTTTAAGCTTCCCCTCTGATGATTTTATTTGGCATTCAGAAGGTTTGTTTTTTATGAGACATAAATACTAAAAAAATTGTGTAACTGATCTTCTCCATTACAGTCGTTCATGTAGGATACATATGAATATTTAATGAAAAAAAAATTTTTTTTAACCTGAGTCTGTTTTCCACATAAAAAGACCATGTCCCTCCAGTGATATATCCTTCATCGTCACTTGACATTGTTTTGAATGTCAATTTCCTTTTGAAGACAAAAAGAGAGCAGTTGCTATGATCTGTAGGAAGTATCAATGGTTGGTACCCACTGTACTCTGTAAGATGCACCCTACAAAAGTGGTGTTCATCCTTATGAGATAGTCTTTTTCTCTCAGGATAGTATGTCAGTAAATTTAGTCAGATTACTAAAAACCATTTTTGACCCACCAAACCTTTATGGCAAAATACAGACTTCACAAAATTGTGGGAAAAGAGTCACTGAAACAGGGAAAAATTCCTGGTGGCTTGAACAAAGTACATGTCAGTCCTGTGTTCAAGAAAAGCAAGGTAGATCCAGGGAACTAAAGGCCAGTCAGCCTTACTTCAGTTCCTGGGAAGCAAGTCAATGATCCCTGGAAAATATTTTTAGGTATAGGAAGGACAAGAAGGTGATCAGGAACAGTTTACATGAAGGGGAAAGTGCCTTACTGACCTGATAACCCTGTATGAAGAGATGAATGGCTTAGTGGATGAGAGGAAAGGAGTGGATGCTGTCTATCTCAACTTTAGTGAGGCTTTCAACACTGTCTAACCTCCTTATAGATAAGTTGACAAACTGTGGACAAGATAAGCGGATAGTGAGATGGAGACTGAAAACACTGGACTGCCACGCTCAAAGGGCTGTATTTAGTGATCAGCAGCAGGAAGTCCTGCTGTATGACAATAATTAATGAGGTACCCCAAGATTTCATACTAGGTCCTGCACTACTTAAAGTCTTCAGTACTGGATGATAGGACAGAGTGCACCCTCAGCAAGTTTTCATGTGTTGCAAAATTGGGAGGAATTGTTGAAATACCAAACGAGTTTGCTAACATTGCTACTGACCTCAAGAGGCTGAAGAAGTGTGCCACCAGGAACATCAGGAAATGCAGTAAAGAGAAATGCAAAGTCTTGCACCTGGAGTAAAATAACTCCTTGCATCAGTACATGCTCAGGACTGACACACTAAAAAACAGCTTTGGGAGAAGCACAAAGGGGTCTTGGTGGATGACAAACTGCACGAGGCAGCAGTGTGCACTTATAGCAAAGACCAGCAAAATCCTTGGCTGAAGTAGGAAAATCATTCTTCCCAGGTTGATGGAGTTTATCCCTCACATTTATTCAGTATGGGTGAGGCTACATGTGGAATACTGGATCCAGTTCTGGATTTCCCAGTTCGAGAGAGATATGAATCCACTGCTGTATTCAAACTGACCTTTATCTTCCCTCTAAAATCTGCAGAGGAATTTGAGTAAAATCTGCTTTAGTTAGCCAAAATCTCTGCCTCAACAAAAGCCTTTCTGTGTCAGTACTACAGGGATACCTTACATAGAGAACTTATTGGTCCCAGAGTTATGATTCCACATAATAGGCAAGTAGGGGAACTGGTTTTCTCTAAGTCTAGAATAAGGAGGTATTCTACTTTTTCTTGTTTACATTAACATTGGAAGTGAGTCCTAGCTCAAAGAAAAAAAAAAAGAAAAAAAAAAAAAAAAAAAAAAAAAAAAAAAAAAAAAAAAAAAAAAAAAAAAAAAAAAAAAAAAAAAAAAAAAAAAAAAAAAAAAAAAAAAAAAAAAAAAAAAAAAAAAAAAAAAAAGGGATGTTTACCCTCTTCTGCATTCAGACATATTTAGTCCTCTGAGACTTATGGTGATATTGAGATTAATGAGGTTACATTGAATTCTTTCTCCACATTTTGGATTGTGGCTAATGTGGATTCGAACTTATGTAAACTTCCTGAACATATGGCTATTTCATTACCTATAAAGGCTTCCATTATTTGATGCCATGTTTATACTACACAAAGACAGCCCCTTCATCATTTGCTGGTGATGAGCCACTGGCTATGAAGTTTGTTTAGTATTGGAAGTTCCACTCTGAATGTTTAAGAGGTGAAGAATGCCTCAGAAATGTCTTGTGATAAAAGTACTAACACAGGTGTCTTCTGGTATTTTAGAATTGCACATATTGTTGCAAAGATCTTAATCAGCCCCATCATTTTCTGCAATCCATCTCTAAAACCTCTTTCTTCACTGGTTCCCTGTGCTCAAGGTCAGCTCTGATTTGGTGCAGCTATGTAAGCTGTGAGACAGATGTGTGAGATTTCTCATCAGGGGCCTTCATATCTGAGCTCAGAAGCTGCATTAAGCTCAGGTCCTTGCCCTTGGTCCTTCACTGAGCTTACAATGAAACTGAAGTCCACTGTAGTAAGCCCGGTATTTTGTTGATCCTTATCTTGCCTTACTGCCGTGACTTCTTGGATTAACATTAGATCTGCTTTGTGATCATGAACTTGTCTGGACATCTGAAATTACCTTTTGGCACTGGTCTTGTTTTGCTATCATTGTTTGGGTACTGGGAGACTCCATCTCTTGCTTACAAGATCATTGCCCCTGCCTATCTTGCTGTTATCCCTGGCTACACTCCTGCCTTTTTCTGTGAAACAGCCCCCATGACCTTTGTCCTCCTTGACAAGTGCTAGTATATACTTGGGATTTCCATGAGACAACAGACATGGGGCAGAGATTAATATGGAGAAGAGCTAAAGATAGAAGTATTTTTCACTTTTTCAAAAAACTTTTCCATTTTATTGCTTCGTTAGTTTTTTCCCCTCACTGACAGTAAATAAGAATCTTCTACTGTAGAAAGAAGCCCTGAAACTTACTGGCATATGAAAAGTTACTAATCTTTTTTTTTTTTTACTTCATTGCAGAGTCACTCTGAAAGTAAATATGAATCTTACTTACAATATTCTGTTCCTTCTATTTTACAGATGTAAATACACCACAGAGATGGTGCATAGATAATAAAACAAGCATCACTGAAATAATTTATAAAGAAAAGATATTCAAATAAATATTTCAAGCTTTGAGCTGTAGCGATAAAAATTACTGAAGTAAGAAAAAATTTAAAAATCATACACTCTTTCTCTTCTTTTTACTTACTCCAATCTATTAAATGGTATTATTAAACTAAGCCTGAACTGTGATGAGAAAAAGCACAAGCTCAAATTGTAGGAACCAACTGCATGCCTTCAAGTACAGAAAGAACTGTCATAAGAAAAATGGTGGCAGTATGGAAATTTCAATCTAAGTCAAATACAGTCCTGGATTTAATCACTCTCAAATTATTATTCTGGTGTGTGAAACAGAGAGAATAAAACAGAACCAAGCCACAAAGGGTCAAGTATTCAAAGGAATTGTTTGATTTAGTTTCAGGGAACTTGTTTCCAAAATACCTGTCAAGTGTGAGTTACCTCAGTATGTAAAAATGTTAATTGTTATGTGAAATGAAAACATTAATTTTTATGCATAAAAATATTAATAAATGTTTAAAATATTAGCATGGGTGACTGACAAAGACATTACGTGACACTTTTCCATTTTTTTGTTGATATTAGGTAACTATTTCTCCAGAATATTAGAGCTTCTGCAGTAAAACAAATAAAATGAACAACGACCACCAAAATACTCAGAAGGATTGATTTTTATCTGAGCAAGGTTAAAAAGAAAGGGATTACATTATTTTCTGTGCAAAAATGAATAATGAGATTAAGGAAAGAATAAAAAACTTTAAGCATCTCACCACAAATCCTGGCTTGCAAAAACAGGAATAACCAAAGCTGGGCTCCTTTTGGACGCAGATACCATGTATGCAGGGGTTGGATATACACTCATCAACATCCAGCTCACAGTGGAGGCCTTCCCATCCTTTCAGAAAAAAAAAAAGAGAAACAAACTCCATTAATCAGATTACTGGCAATTTTATTAATTTGTATTCTTATTAAAATATCCTTTACTAATACACACACCCACAAATGACAGGCCAAATACTCATCTGGAAGCTGTGGTTTAGATCACATAATTTGAGCCTGCCTTGAACTTGCTCCTTGGAAGCTATGCTGAACCGGAAGCAGACAATTTTCTAGGTAAATACAAACCCAGAATTGTGTAAAATATGGCTAGTTATTGAAGAACACAGACTTTCTGCCATGATACTCCCACTACGAATTTGTGTTTTTTCTCCAATTAAATTTTCCTATTTCTAAACGAACTAACAAACAAAGAAATAAAAGACCCATAAACCCCCTAGCAGTTCTCTGCTGATACAAATCTAGTTGCCCCTGTTCAGCCTTTGCTTCAGAGCAGGCATCAAATGGATCCACCTGCCTGCCCAGCTAAAGGCTTCATCCATGAGCCTGCTATTAGTTCCAACAGCTGCTGGTGTTGCTTTTGAGCTCCCTGAGATGCTGTTAGAATAGAGTTTACATTCTCTCCATGCTGCTTCTTCACCTGAGCAGCCTGAAGCCGCAGCCACAGACCCTGAATATGCATCTTTTATTCTATGGGACAATAGCTGACAAAATTCATGATCCATTACAGAATGCATTTGTCAGAGCTAAATCAATTCCCCTTCCTGGTATGGCATGCTGTCACCACATGCTTCACTTTGTTCTCTGGAGGTTTTTGGGAAGCTGCAATCATCTGCCTTGTTCCTATTTTATTCTTGGTACTATCCCTGTTCCATTTCATTAAATAGCAACGGGGAATCTGTTGCAGGCTATATCAGACTATCTACCTTGTGAAAAGTTCTTTCCCTTTACAGATCAAAAACTTTCCAAAAAGCTATTCCTCCTATTTGTCCAGAGAAGAGCAACCAGGCTGGTGAAGAGACTCGAACACAAGTCCCATGAGGAGAGGCTGAGGGAGCTGGAGTTGTTTAGCCTGGAGAAGAGGAGGCTCAGGGGAGAACTCATCACTCTCTACAACTCCCTGAAGGGAGGTTGTAGCCAGGTGAGGGTTGGTCTCTTTTCCCAGGCAGCCATCAGTAGGACAAGAGGGCATCTCAGGCTCTGCCAGGGGAGGCTTTAGTTGAATATTAGGAAGAAATTCTTTACAGAGAGGGTAATCAGGCATTGGAATGGGCTGCCCAGGGAGGTGGTGGATTCTGAAGGTATTAAATACCTGGAGGTATTTAAGAAGAAACTGGATGTAGCACTTAGTGTCATAGTCTAGTAACTGTGGTGGTAGTGGATCAAGGGTTGGACTTGATGATCTCAGAGGTCCTTTCCAACCCATGTGATTCTGTGATTCTAAGATTCCCAAAGGTTCCCCTGCCTCTCCAAATTTACTCCTTTTCTGAGCTGTAACCTTCTCACCTTCTCAGCTGTTTCAGAGACTCGAATAACATTTGCAAATACCATATTAATTTTAAAAAAACAAGATACATAAAAATTACGTATCTTCTTAATGCACATGGTTCCTTCACTATGACTTTTTCTGGTGGAGAAATAATATAGAGATCTTTCACCCCTACTAATAAATGTAATTATTAAATGGAATATAAAGGAAAGGCAGCTTATGTTTGTGTTGGAATGTGTTTAAAACATGTTAGCTGCAGGAGTGAATTCCAAGCCCCAGAGAAGCTTCTCCCACTTATTCCAAGCATTTGCATATAGAGTTGCATAGAGACAGCAGTGACAGTCCTTGGCTAGCAAGCAATTTTTGAGTCTCCCTATATAAACATATTTAAAGTATTACTTTCATAAGCTTTAAAAGGAGAAAAAAAAAAGAAATTGGCAATGTATTCTGTGTGAGGCACTGTAATGGCTAAAAAAATATATCTTTTAAGTTTTTAGGTCATCTGTATTGGTGAAGGGATATATGGCCTTATGTAGTACCAGTTAGAGTGAGGAGACATACAGTTTAATCCATGTGGAATTTCCATTGTGTGACTATGCTGAGAGGAAAAAAGATATATCATACTGAAGATAAGTCATGACTGACTTTTAAGATCAGAAAGGGTCTTTTTTATCATGAATTCATCCTTCTGTATGGTAAAGTCCAGAAATTTTCACTCATTCGTTCATCAATCAGGAGTATAGTGTTTTTCTGAATCATCGAGTATCTTCTTGACATTAAAAAAGATGCTATGAAAATATTAAGCTTTAAGCAAGTTAGTCCTAAACTTAATTAGGCTCCAGTAAGCCAAAGATATTTAGATTTAAGTCTTACATTATTAGAGTATCATTCCTTAGTACCAATAAACAAATGAATAAACTGCCAAATTACACATATTTACAACATTACACACAAAATACATAAATTACACACACTCCTGCTTCAATATCTTCCATACTCTAAAAAAAAAAAAAAGTGTCTTACATATAATTTTGCATACTGCACTAACGACAATTAAGAATGAAAAAAAAAGTAAAATATGTTTTTATTGAATTCCCTATGTGCTTTTTTAAAATATATAGATCAAGTATGAATGGAAATTACTTGAACAGATGCAATAAAGTCTGCAAAAAAGTGTGATATATATATGGTCACTTGACTTCGGGAGAGTTTGGAAAGATCTTTTCACTTATAAATCCAAACCAAGAAGGTAAACATACTTCAGTACAAAGGAAGTAAGTAGATCAGATGAATGAAGATACACGAGTTAACAGAATATTTATCATTCAGAATATGTCTACATAATCTCTAATATAAGGACTAAGAAATCTTGTTCAGTACTATCAAAGAAATTATTCAGCAGTGCTGGTCTGTACAATAGTAAATAATAGACTTAAACTGAAAAGCTAAAGTTTCAGAGGCAGGTACTCATAAAATTCTTAATTTAATAGTAACATAAGGAGCAGAATGCTACTTATGGATATGGATCAGAAATCCTACTTATGTTGCCAAAAGGCTTTTTTTTAATAGACATGACAGGAGATTTTGAGTAGTCCACAGCAGATTAAATTTGTGATTATGTGACAATGCAGGTTGACTGTGACCTTTATTTCTATATAAATAATAAATCTCTTATACTTTCTTAAGTCACTAGACCTGTTTTAGTTGATCTATGTCACCATAAGAAAACAGCTCCCACTTTTTAAGAAAGCACCTTTTTTCATTTTATTTGTAATAGCTCAAAAAATTTCTTTTAATCCCAGCCAGTGGACATAAGCAGGGATATGTCTTACAATAACAATAATAACAACAGCAAAAATATTATTATTATTATTAACAATAACAACAGCAAAAATAAGTTAGTTACAATGTTCTGAATTTCTTTTCAATTTTCTTTTTTAATCTTATTTTATAAGTAGTTAAACTATCTAGTCATTAAACAGTGACTACTTTACTTGGTGAATAAGTCACATTAGTAAAGATCATGCACAATAAATGTAGGTCTAGGTCATTCTTCTGGCTAAACCAATGAACTGGTTTTAGTTTTAAGCCCTTCTAACATGCTTATTGCAGCTGCTAATTCTCTTGAGATTTCATTCAAGAAGATTACCAAAGATATAGTTAATCTTTTTGTACCTTATAGGTTAAATACAAAAAAAAGAGCTTGATATGATTTACCAATTTTTCTCAGTTTTAACACTGATAATTCAAAACTATCATTGTTTAAGACTGCTCTGTCATATGGCAATTACCTTGTTGACATTTACAAGTGTATCCATTGATATGATCTTCACAGGTTGAGCCATGTAGACAAGGTGATGAATTACACTCATTAACTTCTATTTCACAAAACTGTCCAGAAAATCCAGCAAGACACCTGAAGCAAACAACATTCCAAAGTGTTATACTGTGCATAAATGTCATATAAAATACACTGTGTGTGGAAACAACGTGTCTAAAGTATGTGCATTAACAAGACACAATCCTCTTCTCTTTTAAGGAGTATTTTACCGGAACTCTTCCAAGTTTCATGTTGCAACTCATTGTGATCTTTTAGGGAATTTATGATGACAAAACCCATCCACAAATTTCACATCTGGATCATAATCAAACATAACAGTCTCAATTACAGTTTACTGGTTTTAGCAAGCTGAATACAAACCTTTCTTAATGTACTCTTGGGAGACTACCTACTGAAATAGCTTAGCTAAGTAACTGCAGCCTATGTTTGTAAAAATTGCTTGTTGACAAATATTGCACTATGTAAATTACAGCATAAAAGATAACCTTCAGGGACCATGATTTAATTATCATTCTAGTTATCAAATATTAGTCATCTTGAAAAAACTATTCTGTAGTTTTGTGTTTGTAAATTCTATGGGATAATTGAAATCAAAATAGTTCGATATAATTTCAACTTACAAATATACAATACTCGTAAGACCTTTAATGAAGTTCAGAAATTTTACTAATCTCATTATTGAAACACATCCTTGCACAGTTTTACCGATATACTCAAACATGTTCTGAAAAACAGGGTCCTATAATGGTATTTACATTTACTATTTTGAGATGTATTATACATAGACATATTTCACATGAAACAATGTATTCAAAAACTAAACTCCTGTTAGTAGCTGGGTGTTGCACATCTTCTGTGTTGTCTTCGCTCTAATGAAAAGCATAAAAATTTATGTCCCACTTAGAGAAAGATGATTACATAAACAAATTACCTTTGAGTAAAATCAAACAGCCATGTCACCTACTCCTTAAGGTGTGAATACAAAACATATCATTAGAATGAGGTATCTGCAGTGTCTACCTTAAGCTTTCCAGACCCTGAGAAAGGAGGATGGACCATGAAACAGGTATGCCTAAAATGTTCTGAAGGATTATTACACTGTGTATCAGTAATTATGTAAAATGCATGTAAGTATATGTATAAAAGTGTGGCAAAATAATCTATTTTGTAATGAAAACTTTCCAAATATTTATTAAGTGTATAATACCATATGGAGTGACAGTGGTACCACCAGAAAAAGAAAAGTTTTAAAAATAAGACTTCACCTTGAAACAGTAATTTAGGTATGTAGTGGGTTGACCCTGGCTAGATGCCAGGTACCCACTAAAGCCACTCTCTCAGTCCCCTCTGCCACTGGACAGAGGAGAGAAAAAAAACCCCAGCTGTTACAATTTGCTTAAATATTGCAGAAAGAACTTTAGATTTGAATATTCCCTTGAGTAAAATTAAAACTCACACAAGTTATCTGTTGATACCAAAACCTGATTTTTATTAATTGCTAAGAGATGTAAAGAGAAAGAGATAAAAATATGAAAACATTGGAAAATACTAAGATTATTTTTTAGAAGGAGAGACAAGATGCCACCGAAAACTACCTTTCTGCCATACTGGTGTGAGTGGGGGGAGAGAAACAGTTTTCTGCCTTTTTTTTCTCTGTCTCTACCCCTTTTCATTGTTATCTCTTTAGCTGCAGGGGGTTTAACAGCTTTAGTTCTCTGGAATGCAGGATGTATGGTTTCCCTGCTCATGCCACCAGGCCGTGCAGGGTCTCAGTTCAGCTGCAGCTCCCTGGCCCTTCAGAAATATAGTGAGGCTGGAAGGAAAAGATATAACTGAGGCTTGTGGGACAGTGGTTTCAGTTCTCTGCAGGCCAGCAGAGTTTCAGTCTCCCGTGGCAGGTAGGCAGCATGTAGTGGAAGAGAAAAGGTGAGGGAGATGAGGAGAGACTCCTGGGGCAACCATTTTTCTCTCCCTTTCCTCTTCTCTGATTTTCCAAAATTTGTCCTCGAGTTTTACACTGTTCAAAGGAGATTGAACATGGTTTCTTGGCATGTAGCCAGCTCAGTTGTTCAAGGAGATATGATAACCTTAAACAATGGTAGGATCTTTTGGCAGAAAAAGTCCTGTGGGAAGCCCTGGTGAGAACTTCTGGCAGAGAGCTGACAGAGAAGTTTTGGTAGGAAGTTTTTGACCGGCAGAACAATGGTGAAACATAATTTTTGATATTTCTATATTATCTGTGTGTTACAACAGCAAAGGATTCATGAGTTGAGATAAGAGCTGGGAGAGGTCACTTACTTTTATCACCATCACAGGCAGAACAGACTCGAAGTGGGGATATTAAATGAATTTATTACAAACAGGATCAGAGCAAAAGAGTGAGAAGTAAAATAATCTTAAAAACACCTTTCCCCCACCCCTCCTTCCTTCCAAACTCTACCTTCTCCCCCCCAGTGGTGCAGGGACATGGAGAATGGGAACTACGGTCAGTTGTTGTTTCTGCCACTGCTCAGGAAGAGGAGTCCTTCCCCTGCTGGACCTCTCTAGCTTGTGTCCATCCCTCAGGTAACAGTTCTTCCCAAACCGCTGCTATCCCATAGGTCACTCCTGCATGGGGTGTAGTCCTTCACAAATGAGTGTACCAACATGAGTCCCCCACAGGGCCACAAGTCCTATCTGGGAAAAACCTGCTCTACCATGGTCTGCACCATGGGCTGCAGAGCCTCAGCTCTGGCACCTGGAGCACCTCTTGCCCCTCCTTCTGCACTGACCTTGGTGTCTACATTGTTGTTCACGTGTTCTCACTCCGCTCTTCCCTGGCTGGAATTCTTCACTGCTCAACAACCTTCTTTTCTTAAATATGTCATCACAGAGGCGTTACTTTCACTCTTAATTGTAGGAGCCAGTTCTTTGCCATTTATAACCTGCATCTGACATTATTTGCAAATTGTGATGAAATTATACTTGCAAACTTTCTATTTTGCAGTCGTTCCTCACTTCCCATTGATCTCATCAGGAATGGAAGCTCTATCTTCTACTATGAATACGAGAGTTTATTAATGTCCTTCAGGAAGGTAACGGGCACATGCCCCGGTTATGAGAAGCACAGTTTCAATAGCACCTATATTAAGTATCACAATGAAGAACTGATACTAGAGGAGAAGCCATGCCTCTAAGTGTCTAAACAACCTTTTTTATAAACAAGCTTAGAATCAGTGGCCAATTTCCACCTATTTGGTAAGACCTATCTAATTTCTAAATTAAACCCTAGTCATCTAAGAAACATGTGAGTCAAAATGGTTCTGAAATGTAACTATAACATCTTGAGCCTTTCCAAAATGTAATTAATTCCTAAATCAGGAAAAAAGTCCACTGATCATGTTAAAGGTGCTTCCTCTTTATGCTTGTGCTTTGGGCTGCTGGTTGATATGAACACAGAATATATAGTAATTTATAACAGATTAGTTTGCTTGTCAGCAATTATTTTACTGAATATAAATCTTGAGAGAGAACAAGTGGGACATTTAAGAGAGGGTAAGAATGGTAATAGAACAAGAGGCTGGGAATGTTTAGAGTAGGAAAATACAGGCTAAACAAAGATCAAAACAGCAGAGGTCTTTGAACACACGGGAGTCACTGAGGAAAAGGGAAAGTGTGTGTTCTGAAAATTTGTTTCTTTGACAAAAGACAAAAAAGCTATCAACAGAAAGAATAGAAGGGTTAAGCCCTACCCTTTGAGTGACAAAGTTGCAGGGGCAGTGATCATCCGGAGCTAGGAAGAGCTGGTACCCTAGTCACGCTGCATTAGGGTCAGGAATTTTTTTATGCCCATTTCATCTCAAAGTCTAAAAAGCAAAAACTCTGGGGCATAGACTGTCTGTGCTTGTAAATACTAATTTCTTCATCCTCAGTGTTGGTCTTCAGCCAGTCTACCTTAAGCTTTCTCTTCCTTTCCTGTACACCTTGGGTTGGATCAAGGGTTGGACTTGATGATCTCGGAGGTCTCTTCCAACCCAGTTAATTCTATGATTCTAAAAAAATCCACTGTTGCCTGGGTCCTGAACAACACCTTATGTTGGTGTGGTGTCTGCATGATTGTTTCTCTCACATAGTCTCAACCCTCTCTCTCACTACTGTTCTATCTGCAGCAGGCTTTTTTCCCCCCCATCTTAAATAGGTTTTCCAGAGGTGCAACCACCATCACTGATGGGCTCGATCCTGGGCAGCAGTGGATCCATCTTGGAGCCATCTGGTGTTGGCTCTGTCAGATACAAACCCAAAACATTTGGGAAGATTTATTTTGATAGATAAAGAGTTCTAGCATTATCAAGATGATTTTCGTTATGGGTTCCCAGAAGCTGCTCTTTTATGTTTCTGCCTCACAGGGTTTTGTACTTTGATTCAGTAAAATAATTAAGCACTTTTTTTTTTTTTTTTTTTTCCAAAAAGCAACCAGGACACTTAAACAGAGTAAGCGAGACAATACACAGAATCAGAGAACTGGTAAGAAAGGGTCTAGAGAACAGATCTGTAATGGACTAAATATAAAAGCAATTTGCAAGCTTGAAGATGGCCTAGCTACACAGTTCACGCTAAAAGACAGATGATTCATTCAGGATGAGGGCTTAACAGTCTAAACGGCTGCCCATTAACATAAC
>NW_020955407.1:507560-514407 GCF_003031625.1 Empidonax traillii | reverse complement strand
TCCAAAAAGCAACCAGGACACTTAAACAGAGTAAGCGAGACAATACACAGAATCAGAGAACTGGTAAGAAAGGGTCTAGAGAACAGATCTGTAATGGACTAAATATAAAAGCAATTTGCAAGCTTGAAGATGGCCTAGCTACACAGTTCACGCTAAAAGACAGATGATTCATTCAGGATGAGGGCTTAATAGTCTAAACGGCTGCCCATTAACATAATGAAATATCGGTCTATAACCTAAGTAAATTGTATTGGTACAGAAAGACACTGGGTGTTACACATATGGTTTTGGCCAACCTGTTTTTAGGAAGGACTAATCAAGTCCTAAGAAACATTCACAGATTTAGTAATTTTAAATCACAATTTAAGCATTCACTACTATAATATCGATAGGTTTACAGAACTACAGGAAATTATAATGTTATTGATATTTTATCAAATAAAGGTCAAAGAATACACCACCTGCCTGATTTAAGTATCCCTGTCTCACAGTGCTGTAGACATCTTACCCCATGGCTGGATATAAAAATGGATCAGACCTGGGCTAATTGTAAGCAACAAGAAACATCCTTGGTTTATATATAACATTTAACAATCTAGTGCAACACATAGAAGAATGATTACAGGTCTGCACTCCTGCTCTTCATTATATAAAATAAAATAATTAAAATATCAAGTGAAGCAGGGGAAATTACCAAATTAAAAAGAAAGGGGTACCTAATTATTTTTTTTTGGAAGTTGAACGTTATGTTTTATCAATCAATAAAAAACACACAACTGTTGCAAAGAATTAGCAGAATTTAGACTGAGAGTATGAAGTAATTATTTTTCCATTAGTCTGGAGTTTTTCAGATCAAACCCAAGAAGAGTAGTAGAGGAATCTATTTATGAATCAGAAGACATCTGAGGAAAGGTCTGAATGTCTGCTGATTTCCAGAGTTCCTCACTTCAGCATAAACTCAACTGCTTAGACTCTTGTATCAAAGATTACAGATCGAAACATTAAATGCAGAAAAGTCTGAAACATCCTCACAATTGCTTTGATCCAGAAACTTACGCTAATTTAAAGGATAAATTATTTTAGTCTTGGAAAGAGTCGTCAGAGAAGGGGTAAGGAAACTTGACAAACTTGTTCAAGAGAGTTTTATTCTGAAATGGAGTTATTCAAGCCCAATCAGAATTTTGCAATAACAAATTTGGAGTTGCAAAAATATTTGTACTTTTTACATTTCCATATGAAGAGTGAGTAAATCAGCAAGAAACTTCAACTCCTAGATGTCCTGCAGAAGATTCCTATTAAAAAAACAGAAGTGATAACTGTTGTCAAACTTTTACTTCATGTAATTCTACATTCTAAGGGCTAGTGGCATGCAAACATTTCTATTACACCAAATATTACATTTAAAACAATTCCCAAGTGATTAATTAATAATTTATTATGAAAATCAAATGAAGGGTTTTGTTCTATGACAATTATGACTGCAGTCACAGTAAAATTTTTTGTATGTTAGTAAACTTTCAAACTCAGAGAAAATATGTAAGAACTTAAATGTCAGCCAAATTTTCCCCTACAACTCTAATTTGTATCCTATTGTAACTCACCACTTTTTGAGTCTGTTTTGTAACTCATCTTTTAAGTCTATTTTTTACCTGTATCCTTTTCCTTCTCTTTTCCTCTCTTCATCTCCCTTGTGACCTTTTAAAGCTTATGAATAATTTGTGTATCGGTGAGGTATGAGGTTCAGAAAAAACATGGTTTCTACAGCATAAAAGTTTATTAGGTTTGTCCGGGAGCAAGGATTAACTACAAGTTTACTTAGAAGAAAACATTTATGATGTGACCTTTACCTGCCTGTGTGACTAATTTAACCTGGTGAAATCAACATACTTCATGGACCAGTCCGCACAATGAAATTCGTTTGGGACATCAATTTTTCTTTGTAAGTGTGAATGACGACTGTGGTAATGTTTTGTTAATACTTCTCAGTTAGGTAATTAGGAATTTTGGCAGAATAATAGATCAATATGAAAAGTATATCTCCTGAGCAACTGTCTTGGTTAAAATAGTCTTGTAAATGTGCAATCTCTTTTGACATTATTAATGATTTTTTTTTTTCATTTTCAAATCTGCATTTTCTGTCCAAAATAAATCTAGTTAACTGCTCTACTGTAACAGGCCAGCTCTGTCACTGCAAATTTATGCTAGGATTGCTATACATTATTAACAAGCTATGAAAAGTCACTGGCTAAATGTCATGGAACCTGAGATATAGCAGCACCTTGGGATTCATATAGCAAACAGTTTAGTTTTAATCATCTTGGACCGCAAGGTGCCTTGACATTTGCGAGGCAACTTTTTCCTTTTTAACTTCCACTGGTATCAGACCTCTATTATCTCAACCATAATTCTCAATTTCAAATGTGATAGGAAGTTGTACTTTCTAAATTAAAAAAGTGAAAAATTGATCAAACATGAACCTTATCATTCATTTAATCGATGCTCATATGCCAGCTTAGAAAAAAAAAACAAACAGGAAGAGCAAGGAAAACCAGATAATTTAAACACCTTCAGGATCTTAGAGACATTTCCTGTGAAATACATGACCCTTATCTTAGCATTACTGAGGCATGACCTTCGTGAGAAGTACTTCATGAGAAGTACACTACAAACATCTGCAGAACCTTTTTAATTTCAAAGAAAAAA
Source organism: Empidonax traillii (assembly GCF_003031625.1). Taxonomy (NCBI): domain Eukaryota; kingdom Metazoa; phylum Chordata; class Aves; order Passeriformes; family Tyrannidae; genus Empidonax; species Empidonax traillii. The sequence continues at coordinate 511,704 of NW_020955407.1, read as the reverse complement.
ATTAATAAGAGCATTGATTAATTTTAAATATATATATATCAGTACAACATGATTTCTTAAAGCTTTAATTTTTTTTTTTTTTAAATTCCTCTATAGTGACAAAAAATTTTTCAGTCTTTATCATACTTTGTTCTCTAACAGCTAACCTTTTGGACCATAAGTTTCAATTTTATGGAAGCCAATGCATCATTTTTGCTCTTTTAAGTAGAATTGTTCACAGAAAAAATAAAAAAAAGACAAAAAATATTTTATTTCACTGAATTTATTTCTCAGCATATACAACAGCAAACCAAAATCCTGACCCTATCAACATTGATTTGAATAATGAAATCTGTCTCATTTGGAAGTTACAGTGTGATGGTCATAAAGTTTTTAATGTTTAGATCTTTTATTTCTTTCAAACTTTGCTGCTCTAATTTCCGTGTGTTCTTTTTTTCCTTATCTTACAAATCTGCCTACACATGATCTGTATTGCCTTAATACACACATGAAAAAAATGTTGCCTCATAAATTAATATGTATGTGAAGTACTGTCATCAGCTTATATTGAATGACCACAACCCCCCATTCCCCAGTACCCCTACACCACCTGGTGGGAGGAGAAGGAGGTAGAAGAGTTGGAAACAAAGGACCGAAGTTAAGCAACCCCAACAAAAAAAATCTACCAACCAACTAATGGAAAACCTTTAAGACACAATTATAAAATAACATCTTCAGGTGACAATGGTTTTGATCTGTTTTTTCCTTCCATTTCTCACAATGCTATAATTAATGATTATAACACTAAATTGATTATTATAAAAAAAAAACTTATTGGCAGCAGAATATTTTATAGCATCATCGTTTCACTTATCAAGTTACTGAAACTTTTGATATATTTGTTTCATAAAGGTGAGATTAATAGTTATGGGAATATTACTGTGAAGTTGATAGAGAATTCAGAGAGGAAGCCTTTATAATTATTTAACAATGCCCAAGCTCCTCATTGCTTTACAAGTAACTTCTATGGGCAAATCATTTCAACCTTTCTTCCATATATTTCATTGTTCTGAGCTTTGCATCATATATTTAAAACAACTTTCATAGTGGGTTTTACTATGGCCTTCAAGTAACATTAATGATATGGGTGCTGGACATGAGCTTATCTTGGTGGAAACTGTCCCATGTATGTTTTACCATCTACAGATTTTGAGCTTTTACAGATTAAGCTCAGACGCAGTAATTCCTTATGGAAAACTGAAAAATGAAGCTGCTGCATCAAAACAAATTATCTGCTGTATGGTTATCCATTTGGTCTGAAGATTGTGGATGCTGGTGGATGATGCTATTAAAAAAAATAAAACATGTTATATTGCTTTTAGAGACTGAAAAAATGATAGGGGAAGAAAAGAACACTGACTTTTGTGTGTAAATGTGGGTGTGACCTCTTAGTGATTTCTGGGACCCTTGGAACAGCATAGATCTTTGTTGGTACTATGGTTTCACTAGTGGGTTAAACCAATTATCTTCAGAAGCCAAATCACTCCAAGTTCAAAGAAACATGAGTCAGCTGCCTTATCACTAATACTACTGAAAATTCCTTCTTCAGATGTACTTTGAAGCATGTTTCTGTGGAGAGATTCTGAAAAAACAGCCAGTAAGGAATTTACAGAAATCTCCCAAGAGCTTTTCACAGATTATTTTCTCAAAAACCCTTCCTAAAGGTGATGCTGTGGTTGTTAATTTTAGAACACTAACACTGAAGCTTCCCCTAAGCTACAAGTATAGCATATCATATGACTTTTTTTTTCTCTTCCATTCTCTGCATTCTCCTTCAATGTGCTGTCTAGAATGAAGCAAATCTATTCACCTCTGAAATAAAATTTTCCACAGAATGAAGTAAAAATACAATATAGCTCTCTGTGGTGATCAGGAAATGCTAGTTCTATTTAAAAGAATAATGACTGTGAATAAAAAAAGAAAAAAAAAGTAATAGCACACTTGAGTGTATATTTGATTTTGGAAGGCTTTTATCCATTTATTCATCTCAAATTATGTTGCCATCATATCAGCATCAGAGTCCCTACTAGAGAACTATAACCTGAAGTAACAAGAGCCATCTTTTTTCCTTCTGCTTTCTTTACTGGAAAAGTCTTTCCTTCCTTTATGATAGAGGTCATTCAGTGATTAACATAATTTAGAGTGGTATGAAAACAGTTATAAGAGAAAAATTAAATTGAAAAGAAGAGCCACGTGCATAGTCCTAGAGTTCAGATCCTATAAATGTTCTCATTCTGATAGTCAGGAACTTCTCCATATTCATCATTAGATTCTACAGAATATAGCTTTGAAAAGGTAAAATGAATGTGAAAAGGTAATTAATAGTGCCATTCTCTTGGAGAACTGCTTTTAGAATAGCACCTACAAATCATAAGGTTCAGACTTATCCACGTTTCTTTTTAACAGCCCCAGAATTTCACTAACAGTTAGAACTTACCACAGACTTAACGAGATCTCTGACTGGTTTAGAGACATCAGACATTTAGAGCTGGGTTTTGGCCCCATCTCCTCTACATATTATTGCTTTAGATTTATATTCACAGGGGTAAAAGTAAGAATGAAACTGATACATCAACACTTTTTAAAGACTGAAGGAAAGAGAAGCAGCTTATTCTTCATCCTCTTAGAAAAGTGACCCTGTCAGCATGCTGTGCTAGGTACTCTAGTCTAAGGGATCCTTCCTGGAGGAGGAATGTTGCATGTAGCAGCCCAAAAAGATTCAGGTTGTTTAGGCAAAATGGGAGCTGGAAGTTCTGCAACTTTTCAGCTTTCTTCTGTGCTTGAAGAAGAGTTAACAAAATAGAGAATTCATTACCTCTAAACAAAAAACCCTCCAAAGCACAACCCCCCCAAAAGACCCCAACCATGTAGTGATAAGGCAGTAAGGACCATATTTAGAGATTTAGACCTGATTATAATAATGTAAGTGCATTTTTTTAGCTGCTCAGGACACACAGTATTACTCTGGACATTGTCTGCACTTTTATTAATGTAAGGTAAATAAGGACCTTTATTCTCAAAGAATGTCTAAGGCTAACCTCCACACACACTAAATATTTGCTAATAAAAAGTTCCATTCTTTCTAAGGTCATTCTTATTACGGGAGACCTGAAACTTTCTCAGTCCACTTGGATTCAGTCTTTATTTTCCCTATGAGAAAAGCAGATTTTACTGCCAGTAAAAACTCCCACAGTGCTTAACATGGACATTCTTATTAAGTGATAAATTATGTACTTGCTAAATCACAGTTGGTGGGGTGTGACAGCGTTAAAGGAAAGGTTAATCTGTGGAATATCAAGCTAGAATGAATACAGTAAAATAACCAGAATGGCTAAGCCTTGATGAAAATATATGACAGTTAACACACTCCTTTCTTTATTTTATTAACCTACCCAATTGGAAACTAGATGCTTTTCTTCACACTCTAGTAGTGTGGGCAGAATTAAAGGAGGAACATGTATGTTGTGTGTGTGTGGATTGTCCTTGCAGAACTGATGAAAACCATTCAGCTGTTTGCTAAAATAATCCACATTTGCACTCAGATTTCACATAGAGCAAAGTTATCATTTAGTCAATCCTTTCTCAAGTAGAAGTCTCTGGAATTTTTTTACTAATAGTTCTTGTACATGAATGAATAAGTTAAGACAGGTCCTTAGCTGATATGAATTCTCATATCAGTCTTGACAAGTCTCTGCTATAGGCACTCATTCACAATCCTAGATATAATAAAACAGATTAATATCATTCACCATTTTCTTATTCTTCATTTATTTGTCCAATTTCCTTTGTTTAAATTAGCTCCTTATTTGACTGTGTTGAGAACAACACACATGAAAACAGAATTTTTAATTAGTAGATTTTATATAGATTCACTTAAAGGCATTGCTCCTGAATCTCAGTGATCTCTTTGTGCTGGAACAGCTGCCAAATGATGACAAAAATAGTCAAAGTGGTCTTCAGCCTATTTAAACCAAGACAGAAAAGGAAGGAAAGTAATTTTCATTTGTACTGCCTCCCACTTCCAGTCATCTAAGACTGCACCATTTTGAGTGAGGCAAGGCTGATGATCCCAGAGAGCAATTCATACACTTTGTATATCTATCTG
>NW_020955407.1:485968-507440 GCF_003031625.1 Empidonax traillii | reverse complement strand
ACTGGACTGGGGCTTATCAAGCATGATTTGTCTGGACTTGTCTTATGCTTGCCTGGAGCTTTGCTTTAGCTTTTTTAGTTGTAGCAGACTGTTATCTAATTTGTTTTAGTTTTGCTTTTGTTTGTGGAATTGTGTGGTGATACGTGTCTTCTATAATAAGTCTGATATAGCTCTGAGTAACAGATAGTAATAATAAGTACTATTCTAGTGACACATTCTATTGTGCATAGAATAAATTATGTGGTACCGTGGAAAACAAATACTGGGAAACAATTGGTACTTTGAAAAATATAAACATGGGATGACAGATTAAGGCTATCAAGAAATCATCATTGACTAACCACTAATCATTGAAGAGATGATACATCTAGAGCTGAGTGAAAATGGGTTTAAGAGTAACAAAAGACAAGCTTCCAACATAAATAAAACACAAATTATACAAAAAATGCAGATGTAATATAGAAAAACAAGAGAAATAAGGCATAGAATGCTTAAAACTATCCCCTGATAGGATCTGTTCAAGTATGAGATAGAAAAATCCCCCACTGCATTCTGTTGGCAAAGGATTCAGGATGACAATGCACCATAACACTTCCCCTGAATAAAACCATTGAAAGTGTAAAGTTTGTTTGTCAGTTTTAAGAATTAAACTATTATTACTGTGATTTAACTTCAATAATCAGATAACTTGCATGGTAAGTTACTTTTATTACTGGACTAATAATATTTCTTTGGCAAGACTGTTATGATTCCAATTAGACCTACAGTAAATTCTCAGCTTTACATACAAAGCATGTCTCTCATGCAGTTGAGACACCAAAATTTTAATGTGACATGCTGGGAGAGGCAAACAGACTTAAAATGACATTCAACTATTTTTTTTCCTCAGCTTTTTCTCATATTTCTAGTTCACTCTACACCTCCTACAGGCTCCGCTGGGTACTTCTAGAATTAAGCACTAGGAAATTTGGAAGCACTGACAAAAAACAATCCCAGATTCACTCACAAAAGTGATGCAATAGTGTCACCTGGAAAGAATGCTACTTTACAGGATACCAGGTTGGAAGCAACCTTGAAGATCATCTAGCCCAACCTTTCTTGGCAAAAGCATTATTTAGACAAGATGCCTCAGCACACTGTCCAGCTGAATCTTTAAAATATCCAATGTTGTCCAATCCACCACTTCCCTGGCTGATTGTTTTAACTGTGAAAAATTTTCCTCGTGTGTCCAATCAAAATCTCCTCAGGAGTAACTTGAACACATTACCCCCAACTTTTCCATGTGAATCCTTGAAAAAAGAGAGTCTCCACCTTCTCTGTAGCCACTCTTTGAATACTGGAACACGGCGGTCTCCCCGTTAAGCCTTCTTTTCTCATTCTTCATTCAAACTCTATTGTCTTTGCCTTTCCTTACAAGGCAGGCTTCCCAGTCCATGTTCATGACTAATAACTGCTATTGTTTCTTTGGCTGAAGTGAAAAACACTAAAAGGTTTCCCATGGTGATGGTCAGAGGAGAAGGTGAACTACAATAGCAAGAATAAACTACGATATATAAAAAATGCCTTTAATGGCTAGGAAAACTCATTTAAAAAGAAACCTTTTCCTTAGATTCCCCAAAAGCATGATCAGACAATATTACAATCCATCCAGATCCCTAGCATCCACAGCAATTTCTGCAGAGCAGACATTTTAGGAGAGCTTATAGCTTCATTTAACAGTAGTAGAGAACACTGTCAAGTCAGTTTATTTATCAAGGGACACATTTGACTGCCCTCAATGTAGTTAAAACTCTTAAAAACAGCATTTTCACAGAAAAAGTCAGAGCATCGCTTTGAAAGCTTGGACAAAGCTATAATAATGCTTGCAGAGCTGAAAACACAATAAAAGTAATTAGCGGGAAAAGAGAGAATCTGTTAAGTGCATCCAAGTGCAAATATTCTACCTACTGTGCCATTTGTAACATGTAACATTCTTTATTCCAAATGACTGTTGAAGAATTATGTAGAAGAATACTACATGCCAGTTTCTTGAAAGGATTATATAGATGTCAATGGGGATGAAACAAGAACTGATTTTTAAATAAGAGGTCCTCACACTAACTAGAACATTAGTTGATTTTCTTCTTATACTGTGTAACTGCAAGGTCCTTCATAGACACAAATCTCTAGACTTTGTTATAATACATACCTTTTATAACACCTACACAAGGATTGATTAGCTATAGTATTATGTATGGGATTCAGTCACCTACAGAGATACTAAGCAGCCATTTCAGCAACCTAATGCATTGCATGAGGCTTCCTGCTACTTTTCCAGAAATGCTTAGCTTTCACAGAGGTTCCATACCATAGTTACTATCCTGTGTGTGTCTCAAATTCAGAAGGGAAATTACAGTTGCACCTCTTGTACTCCAGTAAAGGAGATTTATGCCATTAACAATAGAATGACATGGGTCCCATATTGGCCTTACACTACAAGAGCTCAGAATTTGTCTCAGCTTGTTTGAATCTGAACTGGATTTGCTTTGCAGTAGCATCTATGCTGAGCTCAGTGACTGCTGCCTCCCCTGTTCCAGCTTCAGCTCCGGGGATGGCCCCTCTGGGAACAGCGTCACATTCACCCTCCAAGTCACTGCCAGACAAACCATAGACTTTTGTGGGTGGGTGGCTACAGTACTGAAACCCAAGTGAATACAAAAAAATGAAAAGGAAGAAGTCCTTGACAGTAGCATCAAGCTCCTCCTCACAAAGAAGACACCAGCATCCTCTTGGCTTGTCACAGTCTCACCACATTTTGAATAAGGAAGACTTTAAATGTCAGCATTTATTGCATGGAGAGATATTGGAAGTGTAAGAATAACACAAAACAAAAGGCAGCTACCAAAAAAAAAAAAATTTAAAAAATTCCTGTAACAACTTTCAATTGTATTTGCTAATGGGTTTTTCTGTATTAACTGGGCAATTCAGAGCACCAGGATGATAAAACTGACTCATGGCTCCAGTATGTATTTTTGGTTTCCCTTTCCCCATCATAACACTGACTGCAACCCTGTTTATACAACAAAATAATTCCCATTGCATCACAGGACAGTTCCCATGCCTTCAGTCACTTCCATTGCCTTCCACATCTCAAACCACAGTATGGAAACCAGTGCTGTGCCTGACTTTATCTAATGAGGTAAAAAGCTAAAAGCTACTGTAAAATCTTCTCTGGAGAAAGTGATATTGGAAGTTAAAATCTTATGATCTTTATCATAAGGAACAACAATTAGCACTTACATCCAAAGACTTGATTTAACTGATTTCCTCTTAATTTATTCATTCTTTCCTGGCACTCATAGTGCTATTGTAAATACCTAAGAAAGTTACCCAATACTTGGTAAGCTCCTTCTTTTATTTCTTTTATAACTTCTTCAGAACTTAATCACGTTAGCTGGCCATGTCCCCGGGATGTAGTGCTCCACTCCAGGGGTGCTCACGAAGGTTAGATACTCCTCAGGCACCAGTTCACAGAAGGGAGAAAAACACGGAGGTAACTTAGGCTTCCCTGCTAGCACTCAGGAAAATGCACCTTAAAGACATCAGGGCCTTGTAATGAAATTAATCTTATTCTATGAGTATAAAATTTGAACTGTACCTTCCCTCTCATAAAATCTGCTGGGGGCAGGAAGGAGATGATCGAGACTTAAAAAAAGGGAAGCCCTCCCCCTGCCTCAACTACTGGCCTATCAGGAAACAGCTACCAAGCAGGCTCCCAGCAATCAGATAGTGGCTTGCAGAAGCCTCTAGCTGTGGAAGCCCCCAGAAGATGCCAGAAGATGTGGATAGCCTCACCTGGATCCAGGGCACAGCTAATGTAGGGTGAGGAATAACATGCTTCAGCTGCTGCTGGGGTGAGGAAAGGCTGCTGGAAGAAATGGAAGCCAAACAAATGGAAAGTGGCAAAGAAAAGGAAACAAAACCTGATCCCCAAACTCTGCTCCAAAAACAAAAACCACAAAAAGCAGACAAGAAATAAAATTATTGTAATTAACCCCCACAGACAGTTGGGGAGGAACAAATGCTGTCCAAATATTCACAAACTGCCTGAGAATGGGACCTCCATCACCAAAACTATTTTAACTGGGAGAATCCCAACATAAACTTGCCAAAAATAGTTCACTTTCTGCCTTTCTTCTACACCTGGATGCACTACCTGGACAGTTCATGCCATGTGTTTGCACAAGAAGGGGCTGATGATGAAGAAGTGCTTTCTCATGGTGGAACTGGAGATAGGGCACATGTGTAGTGAGTCCATGCTTGGGTGATCTCCAGAGGACATCTCAGACCATCCCAGATGGCAACCAGAAATGTCTTTTGCCTCACCCTGTACTGAAGCTGAATTACATCAGTAGAGACTGAGTAAAGTTCAAACTCTGTAAAGGATCCTTTTTCACCTCTATTGAACTAGAGAAACTACAAACATAACTGCTTTTGGGAGATGTTCTGTCAGTATGACACTAGTCCATTCCTTCCTTCTCATAGATGTTGTCAGTGAACCAAACTACTGAAAATCATGTGTGTGCAGCTCTACACTCAAACTCTTTTTGCCATATACCCCCCCCCCCCCAAAATTTCAGTCTTCTCGAACCCTCTACAGTGCATTTTACAGTAGTGTAAAAGAAGCCACAGACACTGTATGGTATTTTGTTCTTCTTGCTGATTCTGACATTGTGCTGAGCACATACAGAAAGGATCAAATTGCTCCAACCCAATTGCAGTTTTTATGCCTCCCTTATGCTACTGTTCTCTCACTCCAGCCAATTTGGAATGCTGGGACCTTGCACAACTGAACTAAATGGCTTTCTAAGCCTGATCTGCTCATTCTTTTGAAGTCAATAACTGCTCACTAGATAGAAGTTATAAGTAATATATATCTTTTTGTGCCTCTTGCTGACAACAAGAAAAACATTAATTTAACTTCTTTGGCTGAATGTGAACTAAAGCCTGAAAAAGAAGATGAGTGACTCAAACTACTTTGCTGCTGTTGCCCTACAACTCTCAAAGAGAAATGAAATACTGCAGGGATTCTAGAACAGTGCCTTTCACAAAGAGAGAATAATTTCAGTTACAGTGTGCCAAGGAATACAAAACACTAGTTCAGCTTTACATACGTTATGTCTCCTTGACCCTGTTCAATTCTTAAAAGGATACATATGTTTACGGGACTTAACAAAAAATTTATTTCCAGATGATTTCTTTCTGGCAAAGAAACCACTATTGAAGTGGTACTTTTTTTCCTATGGACTCAGAATCAAACCACTGATACATTTATTGTTATCACTGTTATTATCATTCACATGAATGTAACATCGATATGGCCAGATCACGATCTGTGAGTCTGTACACATGAGAAGAGAAACTGTTAGCAGTATAAATAGATGAAGCCAGAGGGATGGAGCACAGTCAAAGTGAAGTGAGTTACTCAAGGTCATCCAAAGTACCAGTGAGAAAGAACTAGGGTTTTATGCCCATAAAAGTCCCTGAAGCATTCCATATGGTAGCCATTTTGAAAGTAACATAAATAACATGCCAATCTAAATTTAGGATGTTATTCTACCTAATGTGAAACTCTCGAGCTTCTTTTTTTCCCAATGAATCTGTACTGACTTGCTAATCCTGTTTGATGTAAATGCAGAATAATCAGAAGTAATAATCGGTAATTGATTAATTCTGATGGTTATGATGATTTGTATTATATTACTCAATAGTGCCTTGTAGAACATTCAACAGCAATGCAAATGATTAACCAACATTAGGAGACACAGTTATATAAATAAATTCCTGTGATTTTTCAAATTTTATTTTTTTTACATATATGTACATGACAATACAATTAACTCTGAATTAATTCAGAACTATGTTTATTAAGATATGGAATCACTTCAGATGTTTACAACTACTTTTCTCATACTAATTAAAAGGAAAAATTTAAGCCATTCCTTGTGTTTTCAGACTGCCTTTCTTAAAAAAATAATCCACAGATGGCATTTTTGACTACTGCTCTGCAGTAATGATTTATAAAAGTTGCATAGAGGCTTATGAACCCCAGTTAATATTTAAAGCCTGCTTTCAGTGGCAGCAGGAAATGATCCATCTATGTCAATAGCAGAAAATAGCAGCAACAAAAGTTTCCTTGGGAGGTATGGCCTTTTGAACACAGGGCATTTCACACGCCTTGTAGAGACCTGTTCAATGGGTACCCTGTGTGCACACAGTGCCTCCTCTTTTGTTTAGGCTCTATTCATCACACTTAAGCTTTCCATATATCTTCATTAAGTCTTATGTAGTTGACCTGTGTGAAACTTTGCACTCTCAAGAAATACCTCTAACCACCTTAACTCCTGCTTGTGTTTCTATACTTGTACACCAAGAATAGGGTTGAAAGTAGCTTAGGACTTATGCAAGTTTAAATATAGAGTTTACAGAATAAGTTTTTTGATTGAAGAAAAAACAGAAATTGGGGGTTTGGATCAGCAAATATCTCTGTAATCACTGTTTTACATCTTTGGCTCTTCCAGGCCCTGCAATGTCTCAGTTGAAAAAAACACAAAATATATTTTTCTACATACAGGTGTCATTCTATTGCTCTATTTAAATAACAAAAAAAAATTGAAACAACAAAAATTAAAGTATATATAATATGAGGATAAAATCCTCTTATCTCTACAACAGAATACTATAGTCATTAATAAATCTTGATCTGTTAAAGACAGAAACTAAATTTAAATTTTAAAAGGTGCGCATTTCATACTTTTCAGTGTTCTTTTTCAGCAAATAAGAAAATCTTATTTGTAAGTGTGCATGTCCACACACACAGATTTTTATGCCAGAATAAGCTCTTGCAGGTACATATGCTTCTTCAGGTAAACATTCTAAACCGGGAATGCAATGAAATCTCTCAAGAGTACTTGCTTTCTTTTTTTAAAGCATATACAGAAACTATATCTATTTGTACACATTTTTCTCTTTCATTTTGAAACACATATATGCTCTTAAATCAATATAAACACCTGCATGCATATTTAAAATGCCTCTATGGAAGAAAACTGATTTACCATTTGTGAGAGAAGGTTAATGGCTTATACATTGTTAAAATCATTGAAAGACTTTTGTCTACTGTAGCAAAGTGTGCAAAGAAGCAACTGCTCAATGAAGCCTGAATATGCCTACTATTTTGGACTGTGAGGGGAACTTGAGAGGTTGTATTATTCCCCAGTTATCCCAGGAGAAGCATCTATCCACAAGTGTGAGAGACTAGAATGCCAATGGCTCAAACAATCCGAGGGTAAACCAACAATGTGCAAAGTAACCACACAGGTGCTGAGGGTGTGCACACCCGACACCTCAATCTACCAGCTGGATGTTGATCAAGATAGGGCAAGAGGTGAATCCTGCCAGACAGAGCAGGATTTCCTTGTCCTTACATAAGTAACTCACTCCGGGGCAGTACCAAAACACCAACAGGAAACCTCAAGGTATTTATGTCTGCTGATGGGCCATAATGGGCCATAATGGCCTTAACTGCACTAACCTAACTAACAGGTACCTGTAACATTTTAAAAGGTGCCAAAGACTCCTGATATATCCCATGGTGCAGTGTTACATCAGCCAGTGCAACATTCACTCCCTGCCCCAGGGGAAGTACCAGGCCACAGACTCTGTTTTGCAGGTTTCCCTCACCACTCCAGGCTTCACTTGGCAGATCCAGGCTGCAACCATCACTGTGAAAAGACTGAGATTCTCACCACTGAGAAGACCAGGAGTAGAGGACCAACAAAATACCTTTGAAATTCACAGAGTGGTGATATTTTTTTCTGCTTAATCTGTTTCTCTGTCACTTTCCCTCCCCCCCATTTTCCCTGTTTCCTTTTATGTCTCTGTACCTCACACGTACTGTTAAATAAAAATCTGTGCTGTTGATTCTGGCATATGGTCTGGTTTGTATCTTCATTCAGGCAGAGGCATCTCTCTAATAATTTCGATAAGTCAGTCTTAACATTACAAATGCTAACATTTGCAGATGTCTGTTACAATTTTAGCATTATGTGTTGAAAGAAGTGCATTTGAAAGAGTTTTTTTTCTGTTCTGAGTGTTGACTTCTGAATGAATTACAAATTAACATTCTATGTGGACAGTCCAGAAAAGATTAGGAAAGCACCTCAAAAATTTTAATACTTGTACATATCCAAACATTAAATCTTGTAAATTCATGAAACCTCTTTCAAGGGCAGGCACTTGATTTATGTATGCAGATGTCTGCAACTTAAAAATTGCATGTGCACGTTTAAGTGCATATATTGTTGCTGTGACCAGATGCTTTAACGTAAATCGAATGCTGGAGGATCATTTGCTTCTGAATGAATAAGTTGCAGAGAATTAGACAGCATTTTTCTTAGAAGGCCATGTAGAATGTGACTGAGATGTAAATCAGCAGAGATATCAGTTTGAAGCACCTTGGCATATACAAAGAAGAGACACTGCTGTGGTTTTATGACAAAAAGTCCCATTTTCAATAGGCAGTTGTGTTAAACCTAGCAGTTGTCAATTATAAAACTGCAGATGTTTCAGAATCTGATTAGAGCTGACTGAGTCCTTTTGGTTTTAGGCCATTGATTTCAAGTGTGCTTAGAGATTTGCTAGACAGCACAGTGTGCAAATCCATATAAATAAAAGTGTTGGCAAATTGCCAGGGTATTAACTGTAATCTCATAATTCAGCAGGTGCCTGCTCTGGGAAAACAAAGTGCTTGATGTGGCCCTCTAGTTTTCTAAAAGGCAGACTCTAGTTGAAAACATAAATATTCTGTAGGCTTCTTTTTCAGATGGAAAATTAAAACCTTGTATTTAAGGGAAATTATTATTCCAGTGTTATACTATGCAAGAGTTCTGACTGTATTGCCAGATAGAAAATAACAATGAAAATGGTATTATAACATAAATTTATATATATATATATCAAAACCCAAAACAAACCAATAAAACAAATAAAAACACAACTCCCCCTAACAACAACAAAAACCAAACCAACCAACCAAAAAACAACCAATCACAAAAAAATCCAAACCAACCAACCAACCAAACAAAACACACACACACACCAAAAACACCACAGAAAAAAAGGTATGGTTAAACTTAGTAACTTACCAACATTTTTTATTTTTCCATTATTAATATCATATTAAACTTTGTTAATAAATCACACTGGCAAAATATTAAGGATTAAAAGTCATTCTCTGGAAGGAAGTTTTTCCAGATATCTTTTGTTAAAAGGAAAGAGTGGATGAGGAAAAAAAGTATTATTTGGACCTTAAAAAAAAATAAATTTGTGTGTAAGAAAAGACAAAAAACCAGCACTGTGATCCAGGCATGAAATATGGATGGTAAAGGAGAAAAGTGAGTTTAGCATTCCTTAATAGTACTTTGCCTGTTAAAGATATTAAAGGTATTATTATTATTATTATTTTCATACTATTTCAAGAATATCTGCTTCTATATTGCAAAATATTTAAAAATTAATTTCAACATGGAGAATAATAAAATAACCCTTAATAACATTACAGTTATATTCCTGTCTATCCAACCTTTGTCATAATCCTGCAGACTAATATATTCTAAACTCAGAGGGTTTGTAACCTCTAGCTATTTAGTTTTGTGGGAAAAACAAAGAAACCACCCCCCCCAAAAAAAAACCCCAACCAAAACACAACAAAAACCAACACAAAAAAACCAAACAACGAAACCAAAGCAGATCATAAAACTCCTTCCACAAATTTATTTATTTAGCCCATCAGTTCCTGTTTAAACTAATTGTGTACACATACCCTCATTTTTTCAAATATCATGTGTTAGGTCCACCGTTCTGCATTCATCAGCAGTAGGAATCACTCTTTGAAGAACCTGTTCAGGCCTCACAGTTACAGACAATTATATCTGTTAGAAATTTCCTTCTTCTTCCAGCTGGTTTTCTCTATCATTGTAGCATTATGTACACTTAAATATTTTTCTTCCATCTCAATATATATATTTTTAAAACTGTATATATCATAATTCATTTTGTGTTAACTTGATTATTCATAGACTCTGCTCTGATCAGCTGCTAATACATTCTGACCTCCTCAGGCATTTTATTCTGCTAGTAATGAAGAATCCCAGAGGAAGAAAATCATCATTCAAGACTATATCCTCTCCTGAGCAAGGGTTAAGCCTAATTTAGTTATTTTGCAGTGCTAATAGAAGTAGCGGGTAAAGAGATTAGTGTTTAAGTATTCAATGAGGCTATATAGTTCTATCTTCAATAGTAAACTGTTTGCCACATAACCTGGGTATAGAAAATATTTCCATTTATTTTCTCTTACTTTTCTGGGTGTTCAGTGCTAGAGCATTTAATTAACTCATGACTGTGACTGAGCAATAGAGCTGGTGATGATGAAAGACTGCAAATGAGTAATCAAAATGTACTACTATTTTTTTTTCTTCTATTTTCATTGTAAGTTCAATCCTGTAGTAAGTACCTTACGTCAATACTCAGAAGGGGCTCACTCTGATGGCTAAAAAATGTTACTACAAAAATCATATGTGGCTATATATATAAAAATATATATATTTATATATATATATATATATATATATATATATATATATAGGAGTATATCTCTACACACACACACACATATACACACACATACACATATACTGTATATGCATTTACACATATAAACTCAAAAAACCTAACATGATAGAGAAATGTTCCATAGGTAGATTTACTTGAAAGAAATATATTAAAAATTAAGAATAATCTATTAGTAGTTAAAGTATATTTCATGACCTGAAAAAAAGTTTAAAAAACAGTGCTTTCCGTGTATTTTATGTTCTTCTCTTTACATTTAAAATATATCTGTAAAATAATTGCATTCATTGTATGAAATAATGAATCACATCTACAACTATGAAAGCAGGGTATCAGTCTCCTCTCCAGGTGACAAGTAATAGGAAAAAAGGAAATGAGTCCAACTTGTACAGGGGATTTTTAGATGGAATATTAGAAAAAAATGTCTACACTGAAAGGGTGTTCAAGCATTAGAACAGGCTGCCCAGGGAAGTGGCTGAGTTGCTGTCCTTGGAGGCATTTAAAGATGAGTAGATGTTGCACTTAGGGAGAGGGTTTAGTGCGGGGTTTGTGGTTGGACTCGATTACCAGGAAATGTCTACTAATTGACTCAAGTGGGGAGAAAATTGTAAAGATTTTCTAGGATGATTTGACTAGCAAGGGCATTGTCCTAACCATAGAAATTAAAAAGCAATGAGTAGAGAAAACAGTAGCCCCTCGGGGGAACATTTTTGCAAACAAACGATGCTGCAGCAAGGGTTGAGTCTGAAATACAGAGCTTCAGGTAAAGGTAAAGCAGACAGCCAGAACTAGGACCAGCCAGGAGTGACTGTCCTGTTAGCCCTGCCAGGTCCATGGTGCTAGCCACAGCCACACCAGGGGATCTGGGGCCTTCATCAGTGTGAACATATTGATATGAATGTGTGTGTGTGTGTACTGTAGAAAAGGAATTGCTTTACAGTTACTATACCCATCTCAATAACTAAATAAATCTTGCATTTTAAGTTACTGTGGAGTGCGGTTCTGTTCTTGCAGCCATAGCAGCCCTAATTCCCCTGTTATAATCTGTTTGGTCAGTGTTACATCAACAATCAATACCAATTAAGAATGCAGTTTGCCTCTGTAATATAGCTTTAAATCAGTGTTAAATAAGGGTGTCTTGTAACAGATGGCATATGTACACTGGTAATTAACTTTGGTTTTAAAAGCACAGCCTTATTATTAAGCTGAGGAAGAAACAACAAGTTTTTTATGGGGTCCAATACAGGTCGGAGTATCGATTATAACATACAGAGTCTATAACTCTCAAAGCTGCTGTATAAATTTTTCACAAAACAGATGCTACAAAATTGTTATCTCTAAGATGTCCCCATTGCCTTCACAAATTGAAGTATGCCTAATCCGGTAGCGAGTTTATACTTGATATTAATATACAAAACTAGGGTGTAAATTTAGCAAACAAGCGAATATGCTTGGGTACCTAACGCTGTCATAAGTTCAAGTGGCTGAATTTTGAGTAATAGGGGGCCATAGAGATGATTTAGATTAGAAGTTACTAGAAGCTTTTGCTGTTCTTTGAAGAAGTTATCTCCAGGATGGACTTTCTACTACTGGCCAATGGTATTCGCTTCTTTGATACCATAATTAAGAATATAGGAAGAGAAGCCTGTGTTGCAGAAAAATTCCCACTGGAGAGGAGAGCAGAAGAGAACATGAGATAGCAAAGTAGACTCCAAAGTCAGTGTAACAGGAGCGGGGAGGAGGAGGCCTGAGAAGTCCTCCCTCTCCCCCTCCAGCAGGGAAAATACTGAAAGCTGAAACCCCTACCGCCTGTGGAAGATTACTGGGGTGAGGAGATCCCCCTGCAACTCGTGGAGCAGCCTACACTGGAGCAAGAGGATACATGAGAAAGCTGAGATTCTGTGGGAGGCCTAAGATGAAACAGAGTTCTGCTGGTGACGTGGCCCATGGAGAGAGAAACCTATGCTGGAGCAAGTTTTCTCAGGTAGGACTTGCGGCCCTGTGGGGGATCCACACTGATCCAGCTCCTTTGTGACCCAAGGGACAGTAGATTATGGAAGAACTGTGGCTTGAGGGATGGACCCACACTGGAGAGGTCTATCGAGGATTGTCTCCTGTGGAGAGGGACCCCACAACAAACTGGAGAAGGACTGAAAACCATTACTCCCTGTAACTACATTGATGACCAATAGTGAAGCAAGTTGTCCCCTTGCAGCCCATGGAAACCATCAGAATGCAGAGAGAAAGAGACCTCTGCACTTGATAGAAAAGTGACTCCCTAGGACAGTGAACTGGGAAAAGCTCCTATCTAAGAGATGGATTTTAACAGCGGTTGAAGCAGACGCTGGCTGTGACTTTCCCCCCCTTTCCTGGGGGAGTGGAGAGAAGATGGGTTTTAAGACTGTTTTATTCTTTTACTCTTTAATTCTTATTTTGTTAGCAATAAATTTAAGTTCTATTCACTTTGAGTCTTTTTGCCCGGTAATTAGTAAGTGAGTCTCCCAATCCTTATCTCTTCTCAAAAATTCTCTAACTTTTGTTTTTCCTCTCCTCCAAGAAGAGCATAGGGGGGAGGATGGGGAAAAACAGTTTTCAGTAGGTGTTTAAATTCTGACCAGAGTCAAAACCATAACAAAGGCTCAGACTATGTTTGTAAGACATGTTATAGAAGAGGAATTGCATGGGAAATAATTTGATTCTGAGGATCTGACATTCTTACTCAATGCGTTTCATGATTTTCTTCTTTTTTCTTTTTTTACTTAAACATAGTAATAGTCTAGTTTAATCAAAATTACTCATCTAGTCTGAGACCACTTCATTATATGAATCAAAGCATTGTAAATCAGGCAATCAAAAGATACTTCAAAAGTGCACTCCACATAAACTAAAACATTAATATATGCCCTTGTATGCCATAATATTTGGTAAACACCTAACCAGTACAGTTAGTGAGCTAACTCAGAGATACATACAGTTGATTGTCCTTACTGATCTGGGTCAGCACTCCACTTGTTTAGAAACTGCACACTCAGATTGCTTCCAGATCCTCCATAGATCTGTTAGTCTGTTGTAAAGGGTTTGGGTGTCCTAGGGCATTTGTAATAGCATTTATATGAATGCTTAAGCAACAAAGCCTGAAACAAGACACTTGAGCTTCATGTCTCTAGGGAGGCTTGATTTCAGGCTGCAGTGACTGTACTGAGTGGCTTTCATTGGCTACTGTAGCAGCATAGACATTCCTCATGTTTACACCTGAACATAGGGACATATGGATACGTAAATGTATATGTTTTATTCTGGAGGTAATCACACCAGCTGTCTCCAATGAACACAAAATGAGACTTCACCTCTAATGATGTGTGTTCACTTTCAATACCAAACCAAGCATTATTGTAAATATAGAATGAGCTAACTTGCATTTCATACCAAAATGGCTGATCTTTACCAAGAGGTAGAATTTTATTGTGGTGATACACCAGATTTTATAGAATGGTTTGGATTGAAAGGGACCTTAAAGATCATTGTGTTACAACACCCCTGCTGTGGGCAGGACCACTACCCACTAGATCAGGTAACTCAGGGCCCCATTCTTGAACAGTTCCAGGGATGAGGCATCCACAGCTTCTCTAGACATGTTCCACTTCTCACCACCCTCAAAGTGAACAATTTCTTTCTAGTGCCTAATCTAATCTACCCTCCTTTAGTTTAAAGCCATTACTCCCTGTCCTATCCCTGCATGCCATTTTAAAAAGCTTTCTTGCAGGTACCAGAAGAATTCCTTTTATTACTGCCTAGTCTATCAAAGCACAAAAAAGGCTTGTTCTCGAGAGAAATCTGCCTGACTAAGAAACATTACATGAATTACAAGAGGTTATACAAAGAGAAAGAAGTTTGTGGCAGTATCACTCAAGTAAATGCAGTAGTGTTACCAAAGCACAGGGTTTCAAATAAGATATAAGGGGGAAGGGGGGGAAGGCTGTGCTCAGTACATTATGAGAAACACTTTAAATGGATAGATGACATAATTGGTTCGTAGCACCCATGTTTAATCTCTAGGGGTCTGGGTTCAAACATAGAACATCAGTAATGGAATGAGATGTGATCCTGAACTGATCTATAATTGAAATTCACTCACATTTGAAAGCATTATTGAAGCACTTATTAAACTTCGGTAGAAAGGTACTAAAAATTGCTGGGCCCATTAAATAATTTTGAAATAGAGAGTTATGGAATACTACTGAGAGTCACAAGAAGTCACATAATATTAATCACTGGGATTGCTGATGTAGAGCAGGTATAGAAAAGCATGTATATGATACAAACCCTCTCTTATTCTGGATGCTAATTTCTAATTTTTTTTTTTTGTCTCTGTTTAAATGAGACCTAAGTGTTTTTCTGAGGGTGAGTTATGAGGAAGACCCAAACTACTACTTCTAAGTAATTGTAAATCCAAAATTAAAAGGCTACAATGGAGGAAAATGTGGAAAAAGGAAAAATAACAGCCTTTTATTAAAAGATATATGTGTATTGGCAGAAAAATGAAAAAACACAAAATAAATCAACCAAACAATAATCCTATACCCAAAAGTATTCCCTTTCAAACCAATCAACCAATCAACCAAACAAACAAACAAAAAAGGTAAACAGTTCAGTTTGTGCCCTTTGGTGCAATTCTAATCATAGTCAGCAGGGGGCACTGTTGGATCACGGGAGATGCAGAGCCTGCAGTATTGTGAGCCAGTCAGCAGGGGGGGCTGGTGGATCAGTGGTGGTTGCCACATGGGCTGGAGAAGCCGAAAATGGACATCTTCCCTCCCCCTCACTGGAAAAAAAAGAAAGGAGAAAGGAGGGGAAAAAAACCCAAAACAATCCTTCTCAAAAGGAACTCACTTGGTCCTGCTGGCTGAGTCATGTGATATATCTTCCCCTCTCCTTTGATGTGCACAAGAACTGCTGCCAAAAAAAAAAGAACAAAAAACCAAAAAAAACGGAGGAAGAGAGGCCTCTGGAACAGTTCCTTGCTGCAGAAAATCCAAGTAAAATTTCCAGCTGGCCACCAGGCTGAGAGCAAAGCCACCTCTGAGCTCCTACCACCCGGACCTTGTCCCAGCTCAGGCAGCAATGAACTCCTCCCCACTTATCCAGGAGAGGAGGAAAAAAAAAAAAGTAAAAAAAAGAACTCCTCACCCCTCCCCACAGACAAGATTTTGAGGGCCATTAACTTGAAATGTGGTTTTACCAGCCACTTTTTTTGTGTTAGTTAATGGCCCAAGCCACAGCCAACCTGCCTATCCAACATCCCTTTCATACTGTGGGCAGGGGGAAGGGAAAAATTCCTGCTCAGTTTCCCAGAACAAAAAAACTGTGGCAGTTTTATATGAAAGTAATGGAGACAATAGTAAAAATAACACAATTTAAACAGAACTAGCAAATGTCTTGCACTAGGAGAACATAGATAAGCTTCCCCTTTATTTCAGCATTGATTATTTTATGAGGTTCTGTTAAGAAAATAACTCAGATGGAAGCTGACAGTGAATAAAATAGATTTGGAGAATTATTAAGTCTTTTCCATCTTTCTGATTTTTGTAGTGAATGTTACTATTTCCATGATCAAAAAATTTTATTTGACTGTGTTTTTAATTGATATGATTGAATAAAATCACAAAAGGGGTCTGTTGTCTTTATGGAGAAGAATTTTATTTTCGTTTTCCAATTAATTCACAAAATGAAAGTGACATCTTTTATAAAGTGCTATTGTATATCCAGGTTATTCTGATGTTAGCATTAAAGTGGAGTCAAAATAAAGGATTTCTCTGATGAATACTGATCATATTTCATCTGTAGAACAATGATTTGAAGCAACTTATTTATTTCTTTCTGCCCTTCAAAAATATACTAGCTTAGTAATATTCATAGGCATAGGGATTATATGTCTAGCTAGTTATCTGTCAACAAAGACTATGCTGCTTTTGTATTCAAGTCTACAAAGAAAAAAGAAGTAGTCTTCTGTTTTGCAAGTTTCTTTTCACTCTTCATACAATTTTTGGATGGCCTTTTGTTGATAGTGTTTCCATTAATACGAATATAAGTAATATCCCTAATTTTATTAAAAACATTGCCTCCATTTTAAAACTCAGTTACTGTGTTATGGAGTTTTATTTTCTTCATTAAAATGATGCCATATCTTTGCCTCAACGTATACAGATGCAAGGAGAGCTAAAGTATTATTAATAAAGAAACTTCAATTATTCCCAATAATCTTCAATACAACTGTGCAATTCTGCATATCAGTGGAACTATTCCAAGGCTATGCAACCTTAGGATTGGCAGAATTTCATTATAATACCATAGGGCTGATTGACATCATAGTGACAGAGAATTACAGATACACATAGTGGTTTGTTATGTTCATGAAATCTGTGATTTAATGGCTGATTTTCTATGGTGCTGACGTGGTTACTGGTTTGTTTGAAACAAGTATCAATAAATTAGCATGCACTGACAAATCTTCAATAACGACCATGATCCTAAAACCTCTTCTTCCTACTAGATGTAACACATACATTCATTATATATTAACTTCTGATAATATAGCCACATTTAAATTTACTTCTTAGATTGATAGATATATTTAACTACTTATTCAAATACTTAGAAAGCCATGCACCCATTGAAATAAGTGAAGGGGCACTGAGGGAAAAAAACAACCAAAAAAAGAAAAATTTTTGGGTCAGAATTGGCACCATATGAAAGGCATCTATCTTTCTCCTTCATCTTGATGCAGAAGGAATAAGCCATAGAGAACTTGGCACTGGGCTATGGTTATCTATCCTGACCACAGTAATTTTCAAAGTATCGTACTATGTTGATATGTCCCAAAGCTAGCAGCCTTTAAATCTATGGCTGTGTCTAACTTACACACCTAAATTTAGCTACCTACAAAATGTCAAGTCTTTTCTCCTTTACCTGAAGATACCTGTATCTTTGTTGTAATGTCTAATGTAAGGCAACATCTGTATGATTATGGGCCCATTGTTTCCTAAGCATCCACCTAGGATCAAATTTTGATACACTGGCACGTTTTCTAAATAGTGTAAAATTTTTTTCTGATCTTTGCATTTTGCCTGTTTGATCTTTAAACAAATACCATGTAGTTTCCTTCTAAGTTATCCTCAGAATGGAGTAAGAGAAGATTTAGTATAACCTTGCCTTAAAGATGTAAATCATAGAAGACAGACAGAGAAAATCTTAGGCTGGAAAGGTGTTCTGGAGATGATCTGGTCCAGCCTCCTACTCAAAACAGGTTTACGTAAAAATTGATCTAAGTTGCTTAGGGCACTCAAGTCATATTTAGCAGAACTGCAACTCAGCCATTATGTTCCTCACCTGCACTGATGCAGGAAGTCAGTACCACAAGCAGGACTTTGCATTTGTCTCTGTTGTAACCCATAGGGTTCCATGGCCTCATTCCTCCAGTGTGTTGAGGTCTGGCAGCAAATGCTGCCCCTCAGCTTATCAGCTACTCTCCCCATTTTGATTGTTATCAAGGTCAAATGTACTGAGGATGTACTCTCTCCTATCTTCCAGGTGCCTTCAATATGTGTTAAATAATATCAGAACTAGTGCCAAATCATAAGGAATTAATTTACAACAGTTGCCAGCAAAACTACTGCACACTACTTTCCGAGGTGATGTCAAGACAGTTTTCCAGCCATCTTTTAATGTACTCATCCATTACATGTCACCTTATTTTGGCTACAAAGATGCTAGGGAAAACTCTTTTGAATACCTTTTTTAAAGTCAAAATGAAAAATATCCTCTGGTCTCTCACACGGATGGAACTGGTCACAGAGGACAATCAGCTTGGGAAAAGTGCAAACAGCCTGTTCCCAGTTACCTGACTCTTCTGTATCCGGAAATATCTTTCATGAAATCTTAGTGTAGTTCATCAGCTGATGAGAGCTGATGAGTTATTACCTTTACATTCCTTCTTTGCTTTCTCTCATACCTCATTTATGAAATTACTTTTATTTTGATTTTTTTTTCTCTTTCAGTTATTAGTCCAACACTGAGACTGCACTGAGACTGGTTAGACAAAGTTTTCCTTAGGCTGGACTGTGCCAACTCACATTTTAGCATCCTAGAGGCCAGTATGAGATAGTAATTTTGAATTAAAAGAGAAAACAAAGAACACAAACCAAAAGATTAAAATCCACCAATATAGGGAGAGACTTAAAATGGTGTAAAGAACTTAAGTAGTATAGAAGAGTAAGAGAACTATGCTTCTGATCCCACTGTACTGCAGACAAGTCACTATGTAGTTGCATCGTAATTTGAATTACCATGGGAAAAAAACCCCTTAACATCCCTGTTCATGAAGATTATTCCAACTGTCTTGACTGTGTATCCTCAGTATTTGAGACTAGTTTTTCCTATTGACTAGCGGTAAGTGGCCTGGAGCTCAAGGACTGAAAAGCAAGTCCTAAGTAAAAGACCAAATCCTTTCTAACTTAAAGGATACATAGATCTAGCTCACTTTCTAAAGACACAGTTATTTACCTTATCCTTTAGACAAAAATGTCTTCCTTGAGCAAAACCAACCCCACCTTACTTTTATCCTTACTAAGGAATTTTACTAAAATCTATCCTAATTTAAAAAAAAAAACAAAACAAAACATAACCTTGAAACCATGAGCCAGCAAAGGTATCCTTATAGTAAAGAATATTAAAGTTATCCCTTTATAGGCTGCATTAAGAGGATCTTTGCCAGCATGTCAGGGGAGGTGATCCTTGCTCTCTGCTCAGCACTGGTGAGGCCACACCTGAGTTCTGTTTGGGGCTTCCCAGGGCAAGAGAGAAATAGAACTACTGAAAAGGGTACAATAAAGGGCCTTAAAGATGATTAAGTGATAGAGCATTTCTCCTGTGACAAAAAGCTGAAAGAGCTGGGGATGTTCAGCCTTGAGAAGAGAAGGCTTTACACAGGTAGTTCTGTCTGATATCAGGACATGCTTTTTTATTGTGAGGGTGACTTAGCATTGGCACAGGTTGACCAGAGAACTTATGGAGTCTTCATCCATGGAAATGTTCCAAACTTATGTGGATATGGTTCTGGCAACCAGTTCTAGTTCACACTGTTTGATCAGGGCCACTGGACAAGATGACCTTCAGAGGTCCCTTCCAAGCTAAACCATTCTGTGATTCTGTGAAACACTATAGAGAAGAAACTGTGTTCTGTGTAGAAGAAATTACAATCCCAGGCTACAAGAAATAATACAGCTATTTTAGCTATTACAATTAAAAACAAACAAACAAACAAACAATAACCCAAAACAAAACAAAACAAACAAACAAAAAACCCAAACCAACAAAATCACAAAAAAGCCCCAAACAAGTTAGTGTAGCTGATGATGATCAAGTTATAGGTAAAATAAAATTGCTACCATTTTAAAGTTAACCTAAGGAGGTAAATGCACTGTAAGAAGATGAATTTTACACTTTGAAAGCTCTATGTTTTGAAAGGCTATCACTCAGAATCCTAATCAGCGTGAATCCATGAAATCCCCAAATCCAGATAGCACTTTATAAATATTAAAGTGTTTTTCTTAGATAATGTACAAGAAAAAGAGATTCAAACCAACAGAGTACTGATGTCATTCATGTTTGCCATGCAGATATGAAAGGATGAATACTAGTTTAAAGTTTGAAGCTGAAACTGATTCAGCCAAGATTAACACTGCAGAGTATGAAGCTTCACTTGAAATCTTTAGTTGTGCCAAACCATTTGTTGAAATTGGTTTTTTTTAATGAGAACTGAGTTATACATTCAATCATAGATTAGAGGCAGGCAAATAAAGACTAAAACTCAGATGATACTTCAGTTGGTTCATTGAGCTTCTCTGTAAACTGATCATAAAACGAATGAAAATATAGAGATTATCATTGAAATGCTTAGTCTTATCTTTACCAAGAAACATGCAGTCATGCCATTGAGGGAAATCATCTTAATGATCAGGAGGTTTTCAGTAATTTAATACATGAAAAAAAATCTATACAAGGTATTTGTTTTATATGCACATTAGAAATGCTAGAAAAAATATTGTAAAGCTTCTAGAAAGAACCACTCAAGAAGACCAAGATTTTCCAAAAGACAGTATGTACTCAAAGTTTATTCTTTCCAGGTACAGCTCTCACAGCATATTATAAACCTGATCAGGAACAAAAATGATCATGGGACAGACTAGCAGAAGTAAAGTGTCATACTTACACTGCCTCTTATGAAGCCAAAAGATTTATACCAAAAATCTCTTGTGGGTTATTATGCCCACAGTACCTTGTAGAATTTTTTCTTTCTTTGGTTTTGTCTTCCCATTTGTTTCTTTCTGTTTCAGTCACAGTAAGGAAAAAGAGACTGTAACAATATTATTAATGTTAAATAGTTTTGCACTGATATCCATGCAGATTGGTAGCTGTCTAAGTATTTTAAGGAAATGGCCAGTCTCTTCGCGAACGAAGAACCGGGGAAGGTCTTTCCACCTTCCAGCCTGCGCATTGGATTTTTTTTTAGGTGAGACACAGTGTGCGCGGAACTGAGCCCACCCTTTAATCCTGAGGTTCATCTGCCGGGGCCAAGCACGCTTGGACAGTGGCAGCGAGGTCCTCAGGACGTAGATGGATTGCCTTACAGGGCTAGCGAGCTCCATCTGCCCGGGGAGTGTCCTAACCGGGAATCGAACCCAGATCTCAGCGTTGACAACGCTGTGGTTTAGCCACTGCACCACCAGGGACACTCTTTAAGGAAATA